>NC_057388.1:99962459-100010709 GCF_019320065.1 Cervus canadensis
CTGCCTTCCTAGCCTGGCTGATAGGGTTTATCTTCAAATCCACTCTTAGCCTCTGGAGGCAGAAGACTTTATGATCCAAACTTTTCACTAAGAGAGAAATGATTGTAGCATCACTATAATGATGTAGTTATCTAAGATGGAAATATATAATCATAGAATAAATACTCTGAGGATCTCAAGTGAATCTGGCAGCAAACATGTGTTCCATAACTACTGCTGATTAATCAGATGTATATATTTCCAGATTGTGTATTTAAATTGAGCATTATCAAATTCTAGATAAAACCTTTAATAGAAGTTTTAGAAACATGATCTCATCTATTTCTGCACTTATAAAATCTTGATATAATGGGGGTGATGTATGATATATTTTGACTTTGAGAAGATTTTGATGAGGGCTCCAGGTGGTGGCAACCTGGCCTTGGTTAGATGAGTTGCTAAGGAAATCAAGGCAGGCGGGGCGGTGGGAGAACACACAAAGATCATCTGTCCCCCTGAGATGAACTCCCATGAGTTTTTGGATGATTGGTGATTAACTGAAGTTGATTTCTCTTTGATGATTCCATCCAGCTTGCTCAAAGCAGAGCACGTGGAGGGGCCACTTTAAAGGCCTCCCTGAGAAATGAGAAGGGACCTGAGGCAGATGAGGGAGGAGCCTGTGGCTATGGGAGAGAGGGGCCAGGGAGCTGATGCAGAGAGGTGGGGAGAGGAATGTCCTGCCTGCCTGGGAAAGGTGGGCAAGAGAAGAGAGCATGTGAGAGTCAGGCTGGGGGAGAACCTTCCAGAGAGACATTGATGAAGTGCCTGAGGTAAGACAGGAGGGCCTATTTAAATCTAATTTACCAACATCCTTCCCTCCTAGAGGTCTCAGGCTCAGGTGATGACTAGGAGTCAGAGCTGGGGAAGCATCTTCCTGGTTCACAGGGAGGATGCAGTGGAAAGACAGAGACCGATGGTGGACACATGGCCCCGAGGCCTGGGAGTGAGGTTGGGGCAGCGTTGTCCACACACCCAGGGTCACACTGCAGGCACGTGGCCCACAAAGGCCCAAGGTTTCTGGTGCTGGGAGCCTGATCGTGGGCACCTAGTACTTTCTGCACAGAGAGGAGGTGGCCGTGAAGCGCCGTGGAGTAACTGCTGGCACAGAAGTACACAGATGTCTGGTTGCGGATGGCAGACTTCAGTGTCAGAGGGAAGTTCTCTTTGTTTGATCTGGAGACGCTGTAACCCTGGGACACATCTCCCGGCTCGCTACTGGGCACACCAGCTGAGTAATAGATCAGCCTCAGCCCGTGCCCCAGGTCTTGTCGGTACCAGTACATGTGATCATGACCCAAATCCTGAGTACATTTCAGTGTCTTGCTGTGTCCTGTCCTCACGACCTGGAATCTGGGGTCCTGAGTGACACCAGCGTGGACCGCCCCTGTGGAGAAGGAGGACCGATGCTGCAGTCACAGTGGACATGCTTGGTGCTGGCACCCCCAAGGGGACCCTGCCCCCAGGACTCACCTGCCTGCAGGAGACAGAAGACCACACAGCCCAGGAGGCAGGGGCTCATGGCAGGGGAGGGGCAGGCGGAGGGCCCTCTGGTCTGAGTGTGGATGAGAGGGGAGAGGGGCTCTCCAGGGAGTCCTTCTGAGATGTCACTGTCCCTGCCAGGCCCCAGAGCCGAACTGCACCAAAAGGGGGCCACGCCCTTTCCCCCAGAGCCTCAAATCAAAGATGAACCTCAGAGTGTCACTTCCTAGACTGGCTGAGAAGAAGTCCAGGGTCCCCGAGGAAGAGAAAGAAATCCAGAGCCCTAGAGATGGTGAAAGGTGTCCAGGGCTCTCAAGGAGAAAAGAACAAACATTTTTTCTACATTGCTTTGTTTAGCCAATAGAGGGACCTATCTTGCTGGAGGACATGTTTCTCCTTACTAATCTAACTAATCATCTAACTAATCTTGTTATTGTAAGATGTATTTTGTGTAAGTGTGTTTGGCGAGACCTTTCTATTGTCAGTTCTAATCTTGTTAATTTAAGATGTATGTTGTGAATGGGTCTGATAAACTATATAAGGCCTTGATAAGACTAGCAAACGGGGGCACTCTCCCTCCCCCTTTGATGTCTATGTCAGAAGATTTCCTTGTACCTTTTTATATGTTAATAAAACTCAGCTACACAAAATCTCTTGAATGATCAAGACTGGTCCCTGGTCCCGAAGCTAAATCGTCTTCGGAAATCATGAATCCAACACCTTTCAATGGAAGCTATCAAACCTGAGTGAACAGTTCATAACAGGGAGACCCATTCAGCTCACAGGACATAAGCCTTACAAGTTGCTGTCATCTGTCTATGAAACTGATCAAATTTTTTGTATGTTCTAGTCCAGAGATAATTTTTCATTAACACATACGTTTCATTTATTTATCTGCATATTTCTGTAGTTTTAAGTCTTAGGGAAATCCTTCTGGCTTCCTGTTGCCCCTTATGACTCATGTGTCCCAATAGGACTTCAAGGCCTATTTGCACTGTAATTGCCTGCAGTCCTGAGAAGGTCCCTCCACCTACCATGTTTCTCCAGGTGTCTGATCCTACCCTTATCACAAGCTCATCAACACTGAGGAATTGTTTGGTCTGTTTCTTATCAATTCACTGACAGTTGGTCCACCAGCCAAAGGCAGGTACAGCTCCTTCAAGTTCACAGGAGCCCCTGCTTCCCAGGTCTGGGGAGGGAGCAAGCAGATACCCTCAGGCCTGTGACCCACCTTTCTGAATGGAGAGAAGCCGGTTGCCCAGCACGGGTTACTTATTGGCACAAAGAAATGCAGACTTAGGAGGGACATGGAGGGAGATGCAGACTCCAGAAAAAAAAACAACTGCTCCGTTTTTATTTGAGAGATTCCTCCCATGGCAGTACCTCCTTGTGAAGCAAGACCGCCATTCACTGAATAAAAGTTCATATCTTAGAGCCCCAAATTCAATCTTGTTACACATAACCCCCATGCATATCTAATTTGTTCTGTAGGGAGACAGTTACATTCGTGGCAAGACACCACAGGTGTTGAGAAGAGACTTGAGTCAGAGTCCTTGCTATAATAATTATGAAGTATGAGATCTGGGCAAATCATGTTCACTCAGATATATAAACAGTTAAAATACTACTTATCTTGCATGATCTTTGTGAGCATTAAAGTATATCAAGAAATGAACATCTGGGGAAGACTGTCTACTCCACCAGAGACTGGGCTTGCCAGGCTGGCAGTCAACACACTCACCACCACTTCCTGAGCTGGGGCAGGAGTGTTTTTGTCCCAGAGGCACCTGATCATGCAGGGCGTTGTCTTGGCTACTGGCACATAGATAAAGGGTGGAGTCCGTCAGCTCCAAGGAGCCCAAGTTCAGCTCCAAGCGAAAATCACTGAACTGTTCTCCTGAGAATCGATCTGATATGTTTCCTTTCTCATTAACTTCCCTGTTGTAATACTGAATGAGGAACTGGGGGCCCTGGCCCAGAGCCTGTTGGTACCAGTACACAAAGCGATGTCCAAATTCAGAGGAACATCTCAGCCTCACTTGCTGCTTTCTTGATTTGATCAGGTATTTGGGGGTCTGGGTGACTTCAGAATCCACCAGGCCTGTTGGGGAGCACAAGAAAGCTGAGGGCAGAGCACAGGGAAGCCTCCTGTTGCAGCCCTCACCGACGGGCTTCTATCTCAGGGAGGCAAATACATCTCAGAAGCTCCCACACTGTGTCCAGGAGTCACCTGCTCCCAGGAAGCAGAGAGTCACACAGCAGAGGAGCCTGGCGCCTATGGCAGCATCAGGAACCCAAGACTGCTGCTGGCTGGGGGCGGGTCTCCTAGGGTAAGTGGGGTAAACTGCCCACCCTCCTGCTTCCCTGATTGGAGCATTTGCCTATGACGTCACAGCTATGTGTTTCTGCAAGTTCCCTACCCACTGTACACCCTGCCAGGACCAAAGGTGGGCCCTCTTTACCATTCCTTGCCCTTCACAGACCCTGAACAAGGGGTGGGTGTGAAGGGTGCACCATTCCCATGTCCCCATATGCCCACAACAGAGCTTGTTGTCCTCTGCCTGGCCCTGCCTAACACTCAGCCAGGCACTCACCTGGCTGGGAATCACCAGGCAATCAGCTGACAATCACACAGCCCTCACCAGCCACCCCAACCCCTTCACCTCCACTTCGCTTGCAGCTCCAGGAGACCATCTCCTGGGCACATCCTGAGGATCCAGGCACATCCCCACTTTCCCTGGCAGTGAGGAGTCTGTGCTGGTTCCATGTGTCCTGGAACCTCAGGATCTCAGGGATCTCAATCCTGCTTTCTCAGGCAGGCATGTAGCCAAGGTTCCTTAAAGCTGCCCTCCCCAGGGTGAATCTCCACCCCTCCCAAGTGCCCTGATTACCGTGGGCCCACAGCGCCTCCTATTGGCCAATGGTCCAGAGTCTCATGGGTCTGTGCCTTCTGTCTAAAGCAAGAATGTAAACACCCCACACCCCGAATACACACACACACACACACACACACACACACACAGTTGTTCTACTGTCTTCCCATCCTGGCTGACTTCAGATTGGTCTTCAAATTCCCTCTTAGCCTCTGGAGGTAAAAGACTGTAGAAACCAACATTTCCATTAAGAAGAAAACAATTTCACAGACAGTAGCATGCTCAGGTGGAATCACACAGACCTTCAATACAGACACTCTGATGAGCTCAGGGGAATACAGCCTGGGACACTGCATTCCTTAGATCCCTCGGATTAGTCAGATCCACATATTTCTTGATTGTCTACATAAATTAAATATCACTAATTCTAGGTAATGGATTTATATACAGAGATTATATATTAACCCATTGAATATTAAAGTTATAAGACTTTGAAATTAAAAACACCAACCGTGCACTGTATTTAACGTAGATGCAGCTGGGCGTGATAGGAGATGCACACTCCGTGTCACACTGCAGACATGTGGCCCTGGGCTCCGAGGCTCCGCGTGCGAGAAGCCTGCAAGGAGCTCTCCTACTTCCAGGCCACAGGGCTTCCCTCATCTTTTTGCACAGACTGGAAGTGGCCGTGCAGCCGTGGAGTAACTGCTGGCACAGACGTCTGGGAGCTGTTGGCAGACTCCAGCGTGAGAGGGAAGTTCTGTGTGTTTGGTCTGGAGACAATGTACCTGTCAGTCATGTCTCCTTTCTCCGTGGCAGGAGGGATAACTGAGTAATGGATTAGCCTCAGCCCATGTCCCGGGTCTTGTCGGTACCAGTACATATAGCTATAGCTCAGATCCTGAGTACAATTAAGTGTGACACTCTGTCCTGTCCTCACGACCTGGAATCTGGGGTCCTGAGTGACACCAGCGTGGACCGCCCCTGTGGAGAAGGAGGACCGATGCTGCAGTCACAGCAGACATGCTCAGTGCCGGGACCCCCAAGGGGACCCTGCCCCCAGGACTCACCTGCCTGCAGGAGACAGAAGACCACACAGCCCAGGAGGCAGGGGCTCGTGTCGGGGGCGGGGCAGGTGGAGGGTCCTCTGGTCTGAGTCTGGATGAGAGGGGAGAGGGGTTCTCCAGGGAGTCCTTCTGAGATGTCTCTGTCCCTGCCAGGCCCCAGAGCCAACCTGTCACTAAAGGGGCCACGCCTCCTCCTCCAGAGGCTCAAATCAGAAATGATCCTAAGTGAACAGTTCACATATGACCGACCTAGACAGCATATTAAAAAGCAGAGATATTTACTTTGCCTACAAATGTTCATCTGGTCAAAGCTGTGGTTTTTCCAGTAGTCATGTATGGATGTGAGAGTTGGACTATAAAGAAAGCTGAGTGCCGAAGAATTGATGCTTTTGAATGGTGGTGTTGGAGAAGACTCTTGAGAGTCCCTTGGACTGGAAGGAGATACAAGCAGTCCATCATAAAGGAAGTCAGTCCTGAATATTCATTGGAAGGACTGATGCTGAAGCTGATACTCCAATACTTTGACCACCTGATGCGAAGAACTGACTCATTTGAAGAAACCCTGATGCTGGGCAAGATTGAAAGCAGGAGGAGAAGGGGACGACAGAGCATGAGATGGTTGGATGGCATTGCCGACGTGATGGGTATACGTTTGCATAACCTCCTGGAGTTGGTGATGCACAGGAAAGCCTGGCATTCTGCAATCCAGGGGGTCGCAAAGAGTCAGACACGACCTAGCGGCTGAATGAACTGAACAGTTCACAACAGGGAGACCCATCCAGCTCAATGCACATAAGCCTTACAAGTTCTTGTAAACTCCGTAAAACTGTTCGCAACTTCATGTACATTTTATCCCAGAAATAGCTGTTCATTAATACATACATTCATTTTCTTTATCTACATATTTCTGTGGTTTTGAATATCAGGGAAAATCCTCAGTGCTTCCTGCTGCCCTTTATGACTCACATGTCCCCAATAATCATTCATGTTTCTACTTTGTTAAATTGACAGCAGTCCTGTTCATGTCCTTCCACTCACAATGATTCTGGACCTGTTTCCCCAACCTTAGGGCAGGCTCATCAACACCTGAGGAATCCTTGGGCTCTATTGCTTATTAATTCACCGACTGACAGGGGGCCTGTCAAACGCAGGCTCAGTGCCGTCATGCTCACGTGAGCACGTCTTCTGGTGTCTGAGGGGTGGGGGGGCAGCAGGCCAAACCACCTCAGGCCTGTGGCCCACCTTGCTTTGAGGAGAGAAGCTGGCTGCCCAGCACCACGGGTGACAAGTTGGCACAAAGGAGTCCAGACGTGGAGGCATGTCGGGAGAGATGGCTGAGATCAGGGCAAAGGAGAAAAGCTCTGATTCCACGTGAGACATCCGTTGCAGGGGATACTTCCTTGTGAAAGTGTCTGCCATTCAGTGACTGACATCCTAGACCCTAGACTCTATCACACCGCACAGACCTCACATTTAGAAGGACCCTGTACTAGGGGCTATGCTCTGCTGTAGTGATTATCAACTTCTCAGTAATTTCTGAACCTGAATATCATGCACCTGGTCATGAGTCGGTGACCGTGGTGACCTCCTGATGTGCTGGTTTCAGGTCTTGGGTCTGAGGGACTAACTATTCCTGGGGCCTCAGAGACAAAAACACAGAAACTAAAGTCAGAAGCAAGGAATGAGCCCAATGTTGTAGCCACAAAAACAAGCCTTGAATTGGGGCCTGGCAAGTCCATGGGATCCAAACCTGTGCTCAGAGTCTCTCTGGTCCAAGAGACAGTGGGGCCCACAATACAGGAGTCTAATACCCAGGCCAGGCCGCTGCAGAAAGGGGGACTTCCAGAGCAGAGGAAGGATGTCTCGGAGAGTCTATCGGATCTATCTAGGCCTGGAAGGCAGGCAGTCACCCTCATCACACTTCCTGAACTGGGGTAGGAGAGTTTTTGTGCCAGAGGCACCTGATCACGCAGGGCTGTGTCTGGGCTGCTGGCACAGAGATACACGGCTGAGTCTGTCAGCTCCAAGGAGCTCAAGTTCAGCTCAGAGCGACAGTCACTGAACTGTTTTGCTGAGAATCGATCTGGGAGCTGTGCCTCTCCCCTCACTTCCTGCCTATAATACTCAACGAGGAACCGGGGGCCCTGGCCCAGGGCCTGTTGGTACCAGTACAAAGAGAGGTGTCCAGAGACAGGGGAGCATCCCAGGGTCACTCGCTGTCCTCTTGCTTTAATCAGGTATCTTGGGGTTTGGGTGACTCCAGCATCCATAAGGCCTGTGGGGGAAGAAGATGGGGCTGAGAAAGATCGCAGGAGAGAACCCAATGGTGCCTTGGTTTCAGGCAAAGTCAGGCTGGGAACAGAGATTCTCTCTTGTGCCAAGGACCCACCTGCTGCCAGTAGACAAAGAGCCACACAGCAGACGGGGCTGCAGCCCATGGCAGGAGGGGCAGAGCGGTCCGGGGTCTCCTTGCTCAGAGCTCTGCTTCTCTGAGAGCTGGGGTTCTGGGCCTCCTTCCCCTGATTGGAAGTGAGGCAGGGACATCACTGCTCTGATGTCATTGCCTCTGCTGGTTCCCAGGAATCTGACCTTTCATTCCAGGTCAGCTGATCTACGAACGCTGCTCTGTCCTGCAGTCTCTTAGATGACGTGTGAGCTGGACTGCTGGTCTGGGAGAGGCTGGGTTTATCCCCGAGGCCCTTCCCTATGGCTCCTTCGCTTCTCTCTTCAGGCTGGTGTTTCCCTTTTCTGTTTCTTTCCTACCAAATCCCAGCTCCATACCCTTCACTTTTTCTGCAACCTCAGAGGCTCCTTCAGCATTGCATAGTTGAAGTTCAAGGCTCCCAGCTGGGACAGCAAGCTTACAAATTAGTGCCTATGCTAGTCAGGCTTCTAGAGATAAAAACCCCAAATGAAGCTTTCTCTTAACCCTCCTGGTCCCAGACACTAGCACTGTCCCCTTGCTCTGCCCCAGAAACTTCCGGAGTTTGGCAGTTCCACAGCGTCCCCATGTGGTCTATGTGTGGAAACCAAGATTGTCTGCCCAGGTTTTATAGTCATGGGATGCGTTCATAGCAGAAAATATTTCACTGTTTGCCAATCACACTGTGTTTTTGCTTGTTTTGTTTTTCCAAAGAACATACACACAATTAGAAACACAAACTCACAAACCAGCCTTCCTTAGATGATTTATGATTTTGTATTTCAAGAGAAAAGAAAGGTGTTCATGCAGGAAATATTTAATACTTTGGCTTTTAGAAGATTGTGATGAGGGAAATGCTACAAACTTGGGTTAGTTTTTGTTGGTGGTGGCGGTGTTCAATTGCTAACTCCAGTCCAACTCTTTGAGACCCCATGCATTGCAATGCACCAAGCTCCCCTATTCTTCACTGTCTCCCAGAGTTTGCTCAAATTCATGTCTTTTGTGTTGGTGATGCTATCTAACCACCTCTTTCTCTGCCACCCCCTTCTCCTTTTGCTTTCAGTCTTTCCCAACATCAGGGTCTAGGCTATTTAGATGCTAAAGACAGGCAGTGGTGGAGAATACATACACACACAGTTTGCCTCTCCTTCTCCTGAGGGACTACAAAGGAATTATGGATGATTAATAATTAATTGAGGTTGTATTCTCTTTGAGGACCCCAGGGAGCCTACTCAAACACGACCACTTAGGGATCATTACAAGGTTCCCTGAGTAGTGGGCTAGGACTTGACCCAGATGAGGGAGGAGAATCAAGGCTGAAGTAGAAAAGGGTTGGAACGAGGGCCCGGAAGGTGAGAGAGGAAAGACCACACATCTGGTAAGTTGGACAAGAGCAGAGACTACACAGGGGCCAGCCTGGGGGAGAAACTTCCACAGCGACAGGCATGTGGTGCCCAGGGAGAGACAAGAGGGTGTAGATGTACCTGACTTCCAAACACCCTTCCCCTCTGGAGGCCTCATGTTCAGACTGATACTAGGAGTCAGAGCTGGCTAGCATCTTTAGGCTCACATGGGAGCTACGGTGAAAAGACAGAGAATGAAAGTGGACACTTGTCCATGAGGCCCTGTTGTCAGGTCTGTGCCAGCAAAGATCTAAAACTACTGGCTATGCTGCCAGTGTGTCTGTGGGCTCCGAGGCTCCAGGTGCTAGGAGCCTGCAAGGGGCTCCCCAGTGTTCAGGCTGCAGGGCGCTCATCTGTCTTTTTGCACAGAGAGGAGGTGGTCGTGCAGCGCCGTGGAGTCACTGCTGGCGCAGAAGTACACAGATGTCTGGGAGTGGTTGGCAGACTTCAGCGTGAGAGGGAATTTCTCTGTGCTTGGTCTGGAGACGCTGTACCGGTCGGGCACATCTCCTTGCACCGTGGAGGAAGCCACAGTTGAGTAATGGATCAGCCTCAGCCCGAGTCCCGGGTCTTGTCGGTACCAGTACATGTAGTTATGACCCAGATCCTGAGTACAATTAAGTGTCATGCTCTGTCCTGTCCTCACGACCTGGAATCTGGGGTCCTGAGTGACACCAGCGTGGACCGCCCCTGTGGAGAAGGAGGACCGATGCTGCAGTCACAGTGGACATGCTCAGTGCTGACACCCCAGGGGACCCTGCCCCCAGGACTCACCTGCCTGCAGGAGACAGAAGACCACACAGCCCAGGAGGCAGGGGCTCATGGCGGGGGCGGGGCAGGCAGAGGGTCCTCTGGTCTGAGTGTGGATGAGAGGGGAGAGGGGCTCTCCAGGCAGTCCTTCTGAGATGTCCCTGTCCCTGCCCGCGCCCCAGAGCCGACCTGTCGCTCAGGGGGCCACGCCCCTTCCCCCAGAGGCTCAAATCAGAAATGATCCTAAGTGAACTGTTCACAACAGGGAGATCCATCCAGATCAATGGACATAAGCCTCACAAGTAGATGTAAACTTTCTGTCAAACTAATTAAATTTTGTGTGTGTTCTAGTCTAGAGATAATTTTTCATTAATACTTCTATTACTTTTGTTTATCTGCATATTTCTGTAGTTTTTAATCTTTTGGAAATCCTTCTGGCTTCGCTTTGACTTTATGACTGATGTGACCCAGTAGGACTTCAAGGTTCCATTTCTGCATAATTGACCACAGTCCTGAGATTGTCCCTTCACCTACCATGTTTCTCCAGGAATCTGCTCCCAACCTCACTGCAGGCTCATCAACATTTGAGGAATTGTTGGTCTATCTAATCAATTCACTGACAGATGGTCCACCACCTAAATGCAGGTACAGCTCGTTCACGTTCATAGGAGCCCTTGTTTCTCGTGTCAGGGGAGGGAGCAAGCAGAGACCCCTCAGGCCTGTGACCCACCTTTCTGAGTGTAGAGAAGCTGGTTGCCCACCACCCCAGATGACATATTGGCACAAAGGAATACAGACGTAGGAGGGACACGGCAAGAGGTGGCAGACTCCAGGGTAACTGAAAAATGCTCTTTATTTATTGAGAGATCCTTTCCATGGGAATACCTCCTTGTGATGCACAGCTGCCATTCACTGAGTAACAGTTCATATCTTACAGCCCCACACTGTCCCTGTTACACAGAGCCCAGCACGGATATGGACTTTGCTCTGTATGGAGCCATTTCCATGAGGAAAGGAACCACAGGTGCTGAGAACAAACTTGAGCGGAAGCCTAGTTGTAAGTTATGAAGTATGAGATCTGGGCAATTCCCGTCCCCTCAGATGTACAAACAGTTAAAATTATACTTATCTTGATGATCTTAGTGAGCATTAAAGCATATAAAGAAATGAATGTCTGGGAAAGTCTATCGCTCTACCAGAGACTGGGCTTGGCAGGCTGGCAGCTGACACACGGGGCAACACTTCCTGAGCTGGGGCAGGGGTGTTTTTGTCCCAGAGGCACCTGGTCACGCAGGGCTGTGTCTTGGCTGCTGGCACAGAGATACAGGGCGGAGTCCGTCAGCTCCAAGGAGCTCAGGTTCAGCTCTGAGCAAAGATCACTGAACTGTTCTCCTGAGAATTGATCTGGTAAGTTTCCTTTCTCACTAACTTCCCTGTTGTAATATTGAATGAGGAATTGGGGACCCTGGCCCAGGGCCTGTTGGTACCAGTACACAGAGCGGAGTCCAGATTCAGGGGAACATCTCAGCGTCACTTGCTGTTTTCCTGATTTGATCCGGTACTTGGGTGTCTGGGTGACTTCAGAATCCACCAGGCCTGTTGGGGGAGACAAGGAATCTGTGGGCAGAGCACAGGGGAAGCCTCCTGCTTCAATCCTCATCACCGGGCTTCTGTCGCAGGGTGACAGAACATCTCAGAAGCTCCCCGCTGTGTCCAGACTCACCTGCTCCCAGGAGGCAGAGAGTCACCCAGCAGAGGAGCCTGGAGCCCTTGGCAGCATCAGGAACCCAAGGCTGCTGCTGGCTGGGGGCGGGGCTCCTGGGCTGAGAGGTGTAAGTGCTGACCCTTCTGCTTCCCTGAAGGAGCATTTGCCTATGACGTCACGGCTCTGTGTCTCTGCAGGCTGCCCTTGTTCCTGGACCCCTTGGCAGGACCCAGGGCTGGCTCCTCTATGCCCTTCCCTGTCCTGACAGCCGCTCAGCAAGTTTGGCTGTGAGGTGAGTTTCTTCCCCTGGTCCCATGTGCCCACAACATGTCTTGTTCTCCTCTGCCTGACCCTGCCTGACACTCAGACCCAAGACCTCACCAACCACCCCAGCCCCTTCACCTCCTCCTCACATGCTGATCCAGAATACAACCGTGAACATCCTGAGGTTCCAGGCACGTCCCCAGTTCCCTGGGCAGGGAGGAGTCTGTGCTGGTTCCATATGTCTTGGAACAATTCAGGGAACTCAAACCTGTTCCCAGATGCAGGCATGATATAGCCAAGGTTCCCTTAAACTGCCCTCTCCAGAGAGATTCTCAACCCCTCCCAGTACACCCTACTTACCTTTAAACACAGTGCCTCCAAGTGGCCAAAGGTCCAGGGTCTCATGGATTTGCACCATCTGTTGAAAGCAAGGGTACAAAAATCCAGGACCCTGCACACACACACACACACACACACACACACACACACAGACACACACAGAGACACACACACAGACACACATGCACACACAGACACACACAAACACACAGACACATACACACAGACACACACACACAGACACACACAGAGACACACACAGAGACACACATGCACACACAGACACACACAAACACACACACAGACACATACACACAGACACACACACACACACACACTCACACACACAGACACACACTCACAGACACACACACACAGACACACACAAACACCACACACACACAGACACACACACACAGACACACACAGACACACACACAGAGACACACACAAACACACACAGACACACACACACAGACACACACACACACAGACACACACACACATACACAGACACACAAACACACACACGCGCTCACACACACAAACACACATCTGTTCTACTGCCTTCCTAGCCTGGCTAATAGGGTGTATCTTCAAATCCACTCTTAGCCTTTGAAGGCAGAAGACTTTATGATCCAAACTTTTCACTAAGAGAGAAATGATTGTAGCATCACTATAATGATGTAGTTATCTAAGATGGAAATATATAATCATAGAATAAATACTCTGAGGATCTCAAGTGAATCTGCCAGCAAACATGTGTTCCATAAGTACTTCTGATTAATCAGATGTATATATTTCCAGATTGTGTATTTAAATTGAGCATTATCAAATTCTAGATAAAACTTTTAATAGGAGTTTTAGAAACATGATCTCATCTATTTCTGCACTTATAAAATCTTGATATAATGGGGGTGATGTATGATATATTTTGACTTTGAGAAGATTTTGATGAGGGCGCCAGGTGGTGGCAACCTGGCCTTGGTTAGATGAATGCTAAGGAAAACAGGGCAGGTGGGGCGGTGGGAGAACACACAAAGATCATCTGTCCCCCTGAGATGAACTCCCATGAGTTTTTGGATGATTGGTGATTAACTGAAATTGATTTCTCTTTGATGATTCCATCCAGCTTGCTCAAAGCAGAGCACTTGGAGGGGCCACTTTAGAAGCCTCCCTGAGAAATGAGAAGGGACCTGAGGCAGATGAGGGAGGAGCCTGTGGCTATGGGAGAGAGGGCCAGGGAGCTGATGCAGAGAGGTGGGGAGAGGAATGTCCTTCCTGCCTGGGAAAGGTGGGCAAGAGAAGAGAGCATGTGAGAGTCAGGCTGGGGGAGAACCTTCCAGAGAGACATTGATGAAGTGCCTGAGGTAAATAGGCCTGAGGAGGGCCTATTTAAATCTAATTTACCAACATCCTTCCCTCCTAGAGGTCTCAGGCTCAGGTGATGACTAGGAGTCAGAGCTGGGGAAGCATCTTCCTGGTTCACAGGGAGGATGCAGCAGAAAGACAGAGACCGATGGTGGACACATGGTCCTGAGGCGTGGGAGTGAGGTTGGGGCAGCGTTGTCCACACACCCAGGGTCACACTGCAGGCACGTGGCCCACAAAGGCCCAAGGTTTCTGGTGCTGGGAGCCTGATCGTGGGCACCTAGTACATTTTGCACAGAGAGGAGGTGGCCGTGAAGCGCCGTGGAGTAACTGCTGGCACAGAAGTACACAGATGTCTGGTTGCGGATGGCAGACTTCAATGTCAGAGGGAAGTTCTCTTTGTTTGATCTGGAGACGCTGTAACCCTCGGGCACATCTCCCGGCTCGCTACTGGGCACAACAGCTGAGTAATAGATCAGCCTCAGCCCGTGTCCCGGGTCTTGTCGGTACCAGTACATGCGATCATGACCCAAATCCTGAGTACATTTCAGTGTCTTGCTGTGTCCTGTCCTCACGACCTGGAATCTGGGGTCCTGAGTGACACCTGCGTGGACCGCCCCTGTGGAGAAGGAGGACCGATGCTGCAGTCACAACGGAGATGCTTCATGCTGGCACCCCCAAGGGGACCCTGCCCCCAGGACTCACCTGCCTGCAGGAGACTGAAGACCACACAGCCCAGGAAGCAGGGGCTCATGGCAGGGGCGGGACAGGTGGAGGGCCCTCTGGTCTGAGTGTGGATGAGAGGGGAGAGGGGCTCTCCAGGGAGTCCTTCTGAGATGTCACTGTCCCTGCCAGGCCCCAGAGCAGACCTGCCCCATAAGGCGGCCACGCCCTTCCCCCAGAGACTCAAATCAAAGATGAACCTCAGAGTGTCACTTCCTAGACTGGCTGAGAAGAAGTCCAGGGCCCCCAAGGAAGAGAAAGAAATCCAGAGCCCTAGAGAAGGTGAAAGGGATCTAGGACTCTCAAGGAGCAAAGAACAAACATTTTTTCTACATTGCTTTGGTTAGTCAATAGAGGGACCTATCTTGCTGGAGGACATGTTTCTCCTTACTAATCTAACTAATCATCTAACTTATCTTGTTATCTTAAGATATATTTTGTGTAAGTGTGTTTGGTGAGAACTTTCTATTGTCAGTTCTAATCTTGTTAATTTAAGATGTATATTGTGAATGGATCTGATAAACTATATAAGGCCTTGATAAGACTAGCAAGCGGGGGCACTCTCCCTCCCCCTTTGATGTCTATGTCAGAAGATTTCCTTGTCCCTTTTTATATGTTAAAAAAACTCAGCTACACAAAATCTCTTAATTGATCAAGACTGGTCCCTGGTCTTGAAGCTAAATCGTCTTCGGAAATCATGAATCCAACACCTTTTAATGGAAGCTATCAAACCTGAGTGAATAGTTCATAACAGGGAGACCCATTCAGCTCACCAGACATAAGCCTTACAAGTTGTTGTAATCTGTCCGTGAAACTGATCAAATTTTTTGTATGTTCTAGTACAGAGATAATTTTTCATTAACACATACGTTACATTTATTTATCTGCATATTTCTGTAGTTTTAAGTCTTGGGGAAATCCTTCTGGCTTCCTGTTGCCCCTTATGACTCATGTGTCCCAATAGGACTTCAAGGCCTATTTGCACTGTAATTGCCTGCAGTCCTGAGAATGTCCCTCCACCTATCATGTTTCTCCAGGTGTCTGATCCTACCCTTATCACAAGCTCATCAACACTGAGGAATTGTTTGGTCTGTTTCTTATCAATTCACTGACAGTTGGTCCACCAGCCAAAGGCAGGTACAGCTCCTTCAAGTTCACAGGAGCCCCTGCTTCCCAGGTCTGGGGAGGGAGCAAGCAGATACCCTCAGGCCTGTGACCCACCTTTCTGAATGGAGAGAAGCTGGTTGCCCAGCTCGGGTTACTTATTGTCACAAAGGAATGCAGACTTAGGAGGGACATGGAGGGAGATGCAGACTCCAGAATAAACAAAAACTGCTCTGTTTTTATTTGAGAGATTCCTCCATGGGAATACCTCCTTGTGAAGCAGGACCGCCATTCACTGAATGAAAGTTCATGTCTTAGAGCCCCAAATTCAATCTTGTTACACATAACCCCTATGCATATCTAATTTGTTCTGTAGGGAGACAGTTACATTCGTGGCAAGTCACCACAGGTGTTGAGAAGAGACTTGAGTCAGAGTCCTTGCAATAATTATGAAGTATGAGATCTGGGCAAATCATGTTCACTCAGATATATAAACAGTTAAAATACTACTTATCTTGCATGATCTTTGTGAGCATTAAAGTATATCAAGAAATGAACATCTGGGGAAGACTGTCTACTCCACCAGAGACTGGGCTTGCCAGGCTGGCAGTCAACACACTCACCACCACTTCCTGAGCTGGGGCAGGAGTGTTTTTGTCCCAGAGGCACCTGATCATGCAGGGCTTTGTCTTGGCTACTGGCACATACATAAAGGGTGGAATCCGTCAGCTCCAAGGAGCCCAAGTTCAGCTCCAAGGAGCCCAAGTTCAGCTCCAAGCGAAAATCACTGAACTGTTCTCCTGAGAATCGATCTGATATGTTTCCTTTCTCATTAACTTCCCTGTTGTAATACTGAATGAGGAACTGGGGGCCCTGGCCCAGAGCCTGTTGGTACCAGTACACAAAGCGATGTCCAAATTCAGAGGAACATCTCAGCCTCACTTGCTGCTTTCTTGATTTGATCAGGTATTTGGGGGTCTGGGTGAATTCAGAATCCACCAGGCCTGTTGGGGAGCACAAGAAAGCTGAGGGCAGAGCACAGGGAAGCCTCCTGTTGCAGCCCTCATCGACGGGCTTCTATCTCAGGGAGGCAAATACATCTCAGAAGCTCCCACACTGTGTCCAGGAGTCACCTGCTCCCAGGAAGCAGAGAGTCACACAGCAGAGGAGCCTGGCGCCTATGGCAGCATCAGGAACCCAAGACTGCTGCTGGCTGGGGGCGGGTCTCCTAGGGTAAGTGGGGTAAACTGCCCACCCTCCTGCTTCCCTGATTGGAGCATTTGCCTATGACGTCACAGCTATGTGTTTCTGCAAGTTCCCTACCCACTGTACACCCTGCCAGGACCAAAGGTGGGCCCTCTTTACCATTCCTTGCCCTTCACAGACCCTGAACAAGGGGTGGGTGTGAAGGGTGCACCATTCCCATGTCCCCATATGCCCACAACAGAGCTTGTTGTCCTCTGCCTGGCCCTGCCTAACACTCAGCCAGGCACTCACCTGGCTGGGAATCACCAGGCAATCAGCTGACAATCACACAGCCCTCACCAGCCACCCCAACCCCTTCACCTCCACTTCGCTTGCAGCTCCAGGAGACCATCTCCTGGGCACATCCTGAGGATCCAGGCACATCCCCACTTTCCCTGGCAGTGAGGAGTCTGTGCTGGTTCCATGTGTCCTGGAACCTCAGGATCTCAGGGATCTCAATCCTGCTTTCTCAGGCAGGCATGTAGCCAAGGTTCCTTAAAGCTGCCCTCCCCAGGGTGAATCTCCACCCCTCCCAAGTGCCCTGCTTACCGTGGGCCCACAGCGCCCCCTAGTGGCCAATGGTCCAGAGTCTCATGGGTCTGTGCCTTCTGTCTAAAGCAAGAATGTAAACACCCCACACCCTGAATACACACACTCACACACACACACACACACACACAGTTGTTCTACTGTCTTCCCATCCTGGCTGACTTCAGATTGGTCTTCAAATTCCCTCTTAGCCTCTGGAGGTAAAAGACTGTAGAAACCAACATTTCCATTAAGAAGAAAATAATTTCACTGACAGTAGCATGCTGAGGTGGAATCACACAGACCTTCAATACAGACACTCTGATGAGCTCAGGGGAATACAGCCTGGGACACTGCTTTCCATAGATCCCTCTGATTAGTCAGATCCACATATTTCTTGATTGTCTACATAAATTAAATATCACTAATTCTAGGTAATGGATTTATATACAGATTATATATTAACCCATTGATTATTAAAGTTATAAATGCTGGAAATTAAAAACACCAACCGTGCACTGTATTTAACGTAGATGCAGCTGGGCGTGATAAGAGTCTGCACACTCCGTGTCACACCACAGGCATGTGGCCCTGGGCTCCGAGGCTCCGCGTGCGAGAAGCCTCCAAGCAGCTCTCCTACTTCCAGGCCACAGGGCTTCCCTTATCTTTTTGCACAGAGAGGAGGTGGCCGTGCAGCGATGTGGAGTACCCGCTGGCGCAGAAGTACACAGATGTCTGGGAGCGGCTGGCAGACTCCAGTGTGAGAGGGAAGTTCTGTGTGTTTGGTCTGGAGACGCTGTACCCGTCGGGCACGTCTCCTTTCTCCGAGGCAGGACGGATAACTGAGTAATGGATCAGTCTCAGCCCGTGTCCTGGGTCTTGTCGGTACCAGTACATATAATCATGGTTCATCCTGAGTACAATAACTGTGGCACTCTGTCCTGTCCTCACGACCTGGAATCTGGGGTCCTGAGTGACACCAGCGTGGACCGCCCCTGTGGAGAAGGAGGACAGATGATGCAGTCACAGCGGACATGCTTCATGCTGGCACCCCCAAGGCGACCCTGCCCCCAGGACTCACCTGCCTGCAGGAGACAGAAGACCACACAGCCCAGGAGGCAGGGGCTCACGGCGTGGGTGGGGCAGGCGGAGGGTCCTCTGGTCTGAGTGTGGATGAGAGGGGAGAGGGGCTCTCCAGGGAGTCCTTCTCAGATGTCACTGTCCCTGCCAGGCCTCAGAGCCAACCTGTCACTCAGGGGGCCAAGCCCCTTCCCCCAAGGCTCAAATCAGAAATGAACCTAAGTGAACAGTTCACATATGACCAACCTAGACAGCATATTAAAAAGCAGAGACATTTACTTTGCCAACAAATGTCCATCTGCTTAAAGCTATGGTTTTTCCAGTAGTCACGTATGGATGTGAGAGTTGGATTATAAAGAAAGCTGAGCACCAAAGAATTGATGCTTTGAACTGTGGTGTTGGAGAAGACTCTTGAGAGTCCCTTGGACTGGTAGGAGATACAAGCAGTCCATCCTAAAGGAAGTCAGTCCTGAATATTCATTGGAAGGACTGATGCTGAAGCTGAAACTCCAATACTTTGGCCACCTGATGTGAAGAACTGACTCATTTGAAGAAACCCTGATGCTGGGCAAGATTGAAAGCAGGAGGAGAAGGGGACGACAGAGGATGAGATGGTTGGATGGCATTGCCGACGTGATGGGTATATGTTTGCATAACCTCCGGGAGTTGGTGATGCACAGGAAAGCCTGGCATTCTGCAATCCAGGGGGTCGCAAAGAGTCAGACACGACCTAGGGACTGAACGAACTGAACAGTTCACAACAGGGAGACCCATCCAGCTCAATGCACATAAGCCTTACAAGTTTTTGTAAACTTTCCGTAAAACTGTTCGCAACTTTATGTACATTTTATCCCAGAAATAGCTGTTCATTAATACAAACATTCATTTTCTTTATCTACATATTTCTGTGGTTTTGAATCTCCGGGAAAATCCTCAGGGCTTCCTGCTGCCCTTTAGGACTCACATATCCCCAGTAATCCCTCATGTTTCTACTTTGTTTAATTGACAACAGTCTTGTTCATGTCCTTCCACCCACAATGATTCTGGATATGGTTCCCCAACCTTAGGGCAGGCTCATCAACACCTGAGGAATCCTTGTGTTCTATTGCTTATTAATTCACCGACTGACAGGGGGCCTGTCAAACGCAGGCTCAGTGCCGTCATGGTCACCTGAGCACGTCTTCTGGTGTCTGAGGGGTGGGGGGGCAGCAGGCCGAACCACCTCAGGCCTGTGGCCCACCTTGCTTTGAGGAGAGAAGCTGGCTGCCCAGCACCACGGATGACATGTTGGCACAAAGGCGTCCAGACGTGGAGGGATGTCGGGAGAGATGGCTGACCCGGGGCGAAGGAAAAATGCTCCGATTCTACGTGAGACATACATTGCATGGGAGTACTTCCTTGTGAAGCGTGGCAGCCATTCAGTAACTGATGTCCTAGACCCTAGATTCTATCCCATTGCACAGACCTCACATTTAGAAGGACCCTGTACTAGCTGCTATGCTCAGCTGCTGTGATTTTCAACTTCTCAGTAATTTCTGAACCTGAATATCATGCACCTGGTCATGAGTGGGTGACCGTGGTGACCTCCTGATGTGCTGGTTTCCATGGAACCTGATCACAAGTCTGGGCTCTGGGGGACTAACTATTCCTGGGGCCTCAGAGACAAAAACACAGAAACTAAAGTCAGAAGCCATGAATGAGCCCGATGTTGTAGCCATAAAAACAAGCCTTGAATTGGGGCCTGGCAAGTCCATGGGATCCATATCTGTGCTCAGAATGTCTCTGGTCCAAGAGACAGTGGGACCCACAACACAGGAGACTGGTGCCCAGGCCAGGCCATCATAGAAAGGGGGACTTTTCATTTCAACTCCTGTGACTTGGATGCTGTGGTCAAATCAAAGGCAAGCCTTCTCCTGATATGAAATGATCTTTCACCAAAGTTGCTGCTTCTGGTTACCTGCTCAGTCCCACCACCCAGTGTGTGAACTTGAAGCCTTTCTATGTGTATGACATGCAACCTCAAAGTGATTGTCTAGGAGATGAGGATTTCCTGTGAAAATAGCATCATAAAATCATTTTAGACAATGTGTGCACAAGAAAAGAAATTTATGAAAGTACATAAATAATTAAAAAAAAAAAAGGCTTGTACCAGCAGGGAAGACCTTTGGATGGTCATTTTCCAAACCATCCATCTCCAGATAGGATAGTCCCTGACATGGATATGGTGCTCACATGCTTTCAAGAACATCTTGCAAGATCTTTGTCAGCATTAAAACATATCAGGAAAGAATGGGAAAGGCTGTCCACTCTACCAGCATCTGGGTCTCGCTGGCTGGCAGTCCATGCCCAGCAACCACTTCCTGAGCTGGGGCAGGGGTGTTTTTGTACCAGAGGCACCTGATCATGCAGAGTTGTGTCTTGGCAGCTGGCACAGAGATACAGAGCAGAGTCTAACAGCTCCAAGGAGCTCAGGTTCATCTGAGATCGAGAATCAATCCATCTGACATGTTTCCTTTTGTATGCACTTTCCCATCATAATACTGAAAAAGGAACTGGGGGCCCTGGCCCCGGGCCTGTTGGTACCAGGATACATAGCGGTGTCCAGATTCAGGGGAACATCTCAGCGTCACTTGCTGTTTTCTTGATTTGATCAGATATTTGGGGGTCTGAGTGACTTCAGAATCTACCAGGCCTGTTGGGGAGAAGACAGACAGAAGCTGAGGGCAGAGCACAGGGAAGCCTCCTGCTGCAGCCCTCATCTTCAGGCTTCTACCTCAGGGAGGCAAAGGCATCTCAGAAGCTCCCAAACTGTGTGCAGGCCTCACCTGCTCCCAGGAGGCAGAGAGTCACACAGCAGAGGAGCCTGGAGCCCATGGCAGCATCAGGAACCCAAGACTGCTGCTGGCAGGGGGAGGGGCTCCTGGGGTGAGTGGAGTAAGTGCTGACCCTCCCGCTTCCCTGATTGGAGCGTTTGCCTATGACGTCACTGCTCTGTGTCTCTGCAGGCTGCCCTTGTCCCTTGGACCCCTTGGGAGGACCCAAGGCTGGCTCCTCTATGCCCTTCCCCGTCCTGCACAGCCCCTCAGCAAAGGGTGGGTGTGAGGTGCGTTTCATCCCCTGGTCCATGTGCCCACAACATGTCTTGTTCTGCTCTGTCTGACCCACCTGACGCTCACCACCCAGCCCTCACCAGATACCCCAGCCTCTCACCCTCCCCTTCCCACGCTGCTCCAGGAGACGGCCCCCTGGGCACATCCTGAAGCTCCAGGTAGGTGCCCACTCCCCTGGGCAGTGAGAAGTCTGTGCTGGCTCCACGCATCCCAGGACCACTCAGGGAACTCAAACCTGCTCCCAGGAGCAGGCATGTAGCCAAGGTTCCCTTACACTGCCCTCCCCATGGTGACCCTCAAGCCCTCTCAAAACACCATGCTTACCATGGAAACACAGTGCTTCCAAGCAGCCAAAGGTCTAGGGTCTCATGGATTAGCAGCTTCTGTTTAAAGCAAGGGTACAAAAATCCCACACCCTGAGCAAACACACACACACACACACACACACCTGTTCTACTGCCTTCCTAGCCTGGCTGATTAGGGTTGATTTTCAAATCCACTCTTAGCCTCTGGAGGTGGAATACTGTATGATCTGACCGTTTTACTAAGAAGGAAATAGTTGCTGCATCACTACAAAGATGGTAGTTAGCTAAAGATGGAAATATATCATCATAAAATAAATACTCAGAGGACCTCAAGTGAATCTGCAAACATGTCTTCATAACTACTTCTGATTAATTAGAGGCATATATTTTGAGATTTCCTATTTAAATTAAGCATTATCAAATTCCATGTAATACTTTTTAAAAGAAGTTTTATAAATGTGGCCTCAATTATTTCTGCAGTTATAAAATCATGATATAATGGGGGAAATACAGGATATATTTTGACTTTCAGAAGATGCTGATAAGGGTGCCAGGTGGTGCCAACCTGCCCTAGGTTATGTGAGATGCTAAGGATATTGGGGGGTGGGGGGTGCATGTCGAGAACACACAAAGACAGTCGGTCCTCCTTCAGATGGACTCAAGTGAATTTTTGGATGATTTATAATTAACTAACGTTTGTTTCCTTTTCATGAGTCCATATATGTTGCTCAAAACAGACCACATGGAGAGGACACTTTAAAAGCCTCCCTGTGGCATGGGAAGGGACCTGACCCAGATGAGGGAGGAGCAGTGTGGCTGTGGTAGAGAGGGCCAGGGAGCTGATGCAGGCAGGTGGGGAGAGGAAGTCCTGCCCACCTGGGAAAGGTGGACCAGAGCCGAGACCAGGTGAGAGCCAGGCTGGGGGAGAACCTCCAGAAAGACAGAAACAAGCTGCCTGAGGTGACATAAGAGTGCCTACATGTATCTAATTTACCAACAACCTTCCTCCTAGGTCTCAGGCTCAGGTGATGACTAGGCGTCTGACCTGGGGAACCATCTCCTGGTTCACAAGGAGGATGCAGAGGAAAGACTGAGACTGATGGAGGACACATGGCCCCGAGGCCCGGGAGTGAGGCTGAGGCCAACCTAGTGCACACACCCAGGGTCACGCTGCAGGCATGGGGCTAACAAAGCCCTGAGGCTCCCGGGTTAGGGCCCTGCACGTGGCCCCCCTGTCTTTTTGCACAGAGAGGAGGTGGCCGTGAAACACCGTGGAGTTACTGCTGGCGCAGAAGTACACAGATGTCTGGGAGCGGTTGGCAGACTTCAGCGTCAGAGGGAAGTTCTCTTTCTTTGATCTGGAGACACTGTAACCCTCGGACACATCTCCTGGCTCAATATTGGGCACAACAGCTGAGTAATAGATCAGCCTCAGCCCTAGTCTTGGGTCTTGTCGGTACCAGTACATAGAGTTATGACCCAGATCCTGAGTACAATTAAGTGTTGCGCTCTGTCCTGTCCTCACGACCTGGAATCTGGGGTCCTGAGTGACACCAGCATGGACCGCCCCTGTGTAGGAAGAGGACCGATGCTGCAGTCAGAGCGGACATGCTTCGTGCTGACACCCCCAAGGGGACCCTGCCCCCAGGACTCACCTGCCTGCAGGAGACAGAAGACCACACAGCCCAGGAGGCAGGGGCTCATGGTGGGAGCGGGGCAGGCAGAGGGCCCTCTGGTCTGAGTGTGGATGAGAGGGGAGAGGGGCTCTCCAGGGAGTCCTTCAGAGATGTCACTGTCCCTGCCTGGCCCCAGAGCCAACTTGTCACTCAGGGGGCCACGCCCCTTCCCCCAGAGACTCAAATCAGAAATGAACCTGAGTAAACTGTTCACAACACGGAGACCCATCCAGCTCAACGGACATAAGCCTCACACATTGCTGTAACCTTTCTGTGAAAGTTAAAGATTTTTTCCGTAAATGTTAAAGTGTTTAAATGATTTGTACGTTCTAGTCTAGAGATAAGTCTTCATTAACATGTATATTACTTTTATTTATCTACATATTTCTGGAGTTTTGAATCCTGGGGAATCCTTCTGGCGTCCTCCTGCCCTTTGTGATATATGTCCCAATAGCACTTCAAGGCTCTATATCCGCAAAATTGACTTCATTCCGCAGTCCTGAGAATGTCCCTCCACCTACCATGTTTCTCCAGGTTTCTGCTCCCAACCTCATTGCAGGCTTATTAACATTTGAGGAATTCTTTGGTTTATTTCTAATCAATTCACTGACAGATGGTCCACCGATAAAACACAGGTAGAGCCCCTTCATGTTCACACGTGTTTCCCGTGTTGGGGGAAGGGAGCCAGCAGAGCCCCCTCAGGCCTGTGACCCACCTTTCTGGGTGGAGAGAAGCTGGGTGCCCAGCACAGGATGACGTTTTGCCACAAGGAATACAGATGTAGGGGGGACCTGGAGGGAGGTGCAGAGGCCACCGTAAACGAAAAAGGCTCTGTTTTTATTTGAGACATTCCTCCCATGGGAATACCTCCATGTGAAGTGTGGCTGCCATTTATTGAGTAGCAATTCATAACTGTGTCTTGTTACACACAACAAAACGCGTATATGTAACTTGCTCGTACAGAGATAGTTCCATGAGCAAAGGGACCACAGGTTTAGAGAACAGACTTGAGCCGGAATGCTCGCTGTAACACTTGTGAAGTATGAGATCTGGGCCACTCACGACCCCTCAGATGTTCAAACAGTTAAAACAATACTTGTCTTGATGACTTTAGTGAGCATTAAAACATACCAAGAAGTGACTGTCTGGGAAAGTCTATTGCTCTACCAGAGACTGGGCTTGGCAGGCTGGCAGCTGACACTCTGGGCACCACTTCCTGACCTGGAGCAGGAGTGTTTTTGTCCCAGAGGCACCTGATCATGCAGGGCTGTGTCTTGGTTGCTGGTACAGAGATACAGAGCGGAGTCCATCAGCTCCAAGGAGGTCAAGCTCAGCTCAGAGCGAGAGTCACTGAACTGTTCTCCTGAGAATCGATCCGATATGTTTCCTTTTTGATACACTTTCCCATCATAATACTGAATGAGGACTTGGGGGCCCTGGCCCAGGGCCTGTTGGAACCAGATCACAGAGAGGTCTCGAGAGTCAGGGGAACACATCAGAGTCGCTTGCTGCTTTCTTGATTTGATCAGGTATTTGGGAGTCTGGGTGACTCCAGAATCCCCCAGGCTTGTTGGGGAGAAGACAGACAGAAGCTGAGGGCAGAGCACAGGGAAGCCTCCCGCTGCAGCCCTCATCTCCAGGCTTCTATCTCAGGGAGGTAAAGGCATCTCAGAAGCTCCCACACTGTGTCCAGGACTCACCTGCTCCCAGGAGGCAGAGAGTCACCCAGCAGAGGAGCCTGGCGCCCATGGCAGCATCAGGAACCCAAGACTGCTGCTGGCGGGGGGCGGGTCTCTGGGGTGAGTGGTGTAAGTGCTGACCCTCCTGCTTCCTTGATTGGAGCATTTACCTATGACATCACTGCTCTGTGTCTCTGCAGTCTACCCTTGTCCCCGGGACCCCTTGGCAGGACCCAGGGCTGCCTCCTCTATGCCCTTCTCCGTCCTGCACAGCCCCTCAGCAAAGGGTGGTGTGAGGCGAGCACTGTCCCCATATGCCCATAACATGGCTTTCTCTTCTCTTCCTGTCCCTGCCTGACACTCCTCACCCAGCCGTCACCAGCCACACTAATCCATCACCCACCGCTCCCCAAGCTGCTCCAGGAGAAGATCCACTGGGCACATCCTGAGGCTCCAGGCAGGTCCCCACTCCCCTGGGCAATGTGTAGTCTGGGCTGGGTCCATGTGTCTGGACCACTCAGGGAACTCAACCCTACTTACTGATGCAGGCATGTAGCCAAGGTTCCCCTAAGCTGCCCTCCCCAGGGTGACTCTCAACCTCTCCCAGGGCACCCAGCTTACCATGGACCCACAGTGCCTCCTAGTGGCCAATGGTCCACAGTCTCACAGATCTGTGCCTTCTGTCTAAAACAAGAATAGAAATACCATGAACTCCACACTTTCAACCCCTACACACACACAAACACACACACACACACATCCGTCATCTGCTGCCTTCCCAGCCTGGCTGAAGTAGGGTTGATCTTCAAGTCTAGTCATAGGCTGTGGAGGTAAAAGACTGTATGATCAGACATTTCTGCTAAGAAGGAAATAATTGCTGCACAACTACAATGACAATAGCTAACTATTGCTAGCTAAAATGGAGTAATGCGGGCAGTAGAAATAGCCCTTTCATGATCTCAAATGAAGCCAGCCTGGACACTTGGATTCGAGACCTTCTTCTGATTAATCAGATACATATATTTCCAGATTTCATAATTAAATTGAGCATTACTAAAATCTAGCCAGTGCATTTTATTAAGAGGTTTTATGGGTATGAACCTATTTATTTCCTATGAACTTGTAAAATCTTGATAAAGTAAGATACCATGGAGGAAATATTTTGACTTTGAGAAGATTTCTCTGAGGGAAATGGTGGAAACCTGGTCCAGGTTAACTGAGATGCTAAGAAAGAGGGGCAGGGAGGAGAACAAACACACCCAGCCTGTCTCTCATCCTGCGAATGGACTCCCGAGAGATTCTGGACGGTTTCTAATTAACTGAGGGTGTTTTCTCTTTGATGACCGCAAGCGCTTTCTCAAACACAGCGGCTTAGGCATGGTTACAACGTTCCCTGTGCCATGGGAAGGGCCATGACACAGATGAGGGGAGAGCAGTGTGTCTGGAGCAGAGAGGGCAGGGGAGCTGAGGCCAAGGCAGTAAAGGAGGAAGACCCGCCCCTCTGGTGGGCAAGAGCAGGGAGCACTTGAGAGCTAGGCTGGGGAAGAAACTTCCAGAGAGACAGCAATGAGGTGCTGGGGAGAGACAAGTGGGTCTAGATGTATCTGATTTACCAATATTCTTCCCTCCTGGAGGTCTTAAGCTGATGAGTAACAGTCAGAACTAGTCAGAACTGGAGCTTACCAAAAGAGAGACAGATGGTGGACACGTGTCTCCGAGTCCCTGGGGTCAGATCCAGGCCTGTTCAGATCGCACATCCAGGGTCACAGGGCTGGCACGTGGTCCCCAGGATATGAGGCTCCCGGTGCTCGGAGCCTGCGCGTGGGCCCCTGTCCTTTTGTACACAGAGCAGGTGGCCGTGCAGTGGCTTGGAGTCACTGCGGGCACAGAAGTACACAGATGTCTGGGAGCAGTTGGCAGACTCCAGCGTGAGAGCGAAGTTCTCTGTGTTTGGTCTGGAGACTCTGTCCCCGACGGGCACGTCTCCTTTCTCCGAGTTGGGAGCAGCAGCTGGGTAATGGATCAGCCTCAGCCGGTGTCCCAGGTCTTGTCGGTACCAGTACATATAATCATGGATCATATACTGAATACAATTAAGTGTCGCCTTCTGTCCTGTCCTCACAACCTGGAATCTGGGGTCCTGGGTGACACCAGTGTGGACCGCCCCTGTGGAGAAAGAGGACTGATGCTATAGTCACAGTGGACATGCTCAGTGCTGGCACCCCCAAGGGGACCCTGCCCCCAGGACTCACCTGCCTGCAGGAGACAGAAGACCACACAGCCCAGGAGGCAGGGGCTCATGGCGAAGGCGGGGCAGGCCGAGGGACCTCTGGTCTGAGTGTGGATGAGAGGGGAGAGGGGCTCTCCAGGGAGTCCTTCTGAGATGTCACTGTCCCTGTCAGGCCCCAGAGAAAACCTGTCACTCAGGGGATCACGCCCCTTCCCCCAGAGGCTCAAATCAGAAATGAACCTAAGTGAACAGTTCACATATGACCTACCTAGACAGCATATTAAAAAGCGGAGACAACTTATTTGCCAACAAAGGTCCATCTAGTCAACGCTATGATTTTTCCAGTAGTCACGTATGAATGTGAGAATTGGACTATAAGCAATCTGATCGCCGAAAAATCTGCGTTTATCAACTGTGGTGTTGGAGAAGACTCTTGAGAGTCCCTTGGACTGGAAGAAGATACAAGCAGTCCATCATAAAGGAAGTCAGTCCTGAATATTCATTGGAAGGACTGATGCTGAAGCTGAAACTCCGATACTTTGGCCACCTGATGTGAAGAACTGACTCATTTGAAAAGACCCTGATGCTGGGCAAGATTGAAGGTGGGAGGAGAAGGGAAGAACCGAGGTTGAGATGGTTGGATGTCATTACCGATGTGATGGACATACTGAAATTCTTGTAAACTTTCCATAAAATTTTAGCTACATTTTATTCCAGAAATAGCTGTTCACAATTTTAGGTACATTTTATTCCAGAAATAGCTGTTCATTAATACATACATTCATTTTCCTTATCTACATATTTCTGTGGTTTTGAATCTCAGGGAAAACCTTCAGGGCTTCCTGCTGCCTTTTATGACTCACGTCCAAATAATCACACATGCTTCTATTTTCTTAAATTGACAGCAGTCCTGTTCATGTCCTTCCACCCACAACGATTCTGGAATCTGGTCCCTCAGCCTTAGGGCAGGCTCATCAACACCTGAGGAATCCTTGGGCTCTATTGCTTATTAATTCACGACTGACAGGGGGCCTGTCAAATGCAGGCTCACGCCGTCCTGCTCACCTGAGCACGTCTTCTGGTGTCTGAGGGGTGGGGGGGCAGCGGGCCGAACCACCTCAGGCCTGTGGCCCACCTTGCTTTGAGGAGAGAAGCTGGCTGCCCAGCACCACGGATGACACGTTGGCACAAAGGAGTCCAGACGTGGAGGGATGTCGGGAGAGATGGCTGACCCAGGGCAAAGGAAAAATGCTCCGATTTTACATGAGACATCCTTTGCATGGGATACTTTCTTGTGAAAGTGGCAGCCATTCAGTAACTGACATCCTACAGCCTAGACTCTATCACACCGCACAGACCTCACGTTTAGGAGGACCCTGTGCTAGCTGCTATGCTCAGCTGCTGTGATTTCCAACTTCTCAATAATTTCTGAACCTGAATATCATGCACCTGGTCATGAGTCGGTGACCGTGGTGACCTCCTGATATGCTGGTTTCCATGGAACCCAATCTCACATTGGGGTCTGGGGGACTAACCATTCCTGGGGCCTCAGAGACAAAAACACAGAAACTAAAGTCAGAAGCAATGAATGAGCCCGATGTAGTAGCCACAAAAACAAGCCTTGAATTGGGGCCTGGCAAGGCCATGGGATCCACACCTGTGGTCCTACGTCTCTGGTCCAAGAGACAGTGAGACCCACAACACAGGAGACTAGTGCGCAGGCCAGGCCGCTGCAGAAACGGGGAATTTTCAACTCAACTCCTGTGACTTGGACGCTGGGGTCAAATCAAAGGCAAGCTTCTCCTGACATGAAATGATCTCTCACCAAAGGTGCTGCTTTTGGTTGCCTGCTCAGTCCCAGCACCCAGTGTGTGACCAGGAAGCCTTGTTGTGTGTGTTTCACATGGGACCTCAAAGGAATTTCCTAGGAGATGAGGACTTCCTGTCAAAAGAGCATCATAAAATCATTTCAGACAGTGTGTGCATAAGAAAAGAAATTTATGAGAGTGCATAAATTATTAAAAAAAAACAAAAAACAAAAAAAACTTGTACCGGCAGGGAAGATCTTTGGATGGTCATTTTCCAAACCATCCATCTCCAGATAGGATAGTCCCTGACATGGATATGGTGCTCACATGCTTTCAAGAATGTCCTTAACCATAATACTTTCCAGGAGTAATGTTTTAAATATTTAGCTCTGGGCTAAAGAGGACTTTAAAACAGAATGACAGCAACAGAAATCATACTGTTCACTGTCAGGGAAAGAGACAGGCCTGGGAAGGGGGTCTGAGAGAATTTCTGGTGATGAAGTGTTCTCAGTCTTTACAGGTGAATGTTCCATGGGCACATAGAGATGGATGGATCAAAACCATTCTTTGGTTCACTGTAGTGTGTAATGTTATTGTATATACAGTGGGTCCCTCGAACCACACTTTTTTGAACTTCCTAGGTCCAGTTCTGTGTGGAATTTTTAATAGATGCTAACTACAGACCTTGTTGTTCATCTGGCAAAGAATCACCCTGCAATGGGAGAGACCTGTGTTGGATCCCTGGGTGGGGAAGATCTGCTGGAGGAGGGAAAGGCTACCCAGTCCAGTATTCTGGCCTGGAGAATTTCAAGGACTGTATAGGGGTCACAAAGAGTCAGACACAACTGAGTAACTTTCACTTTCACTTTTGACAGTACTACACAATTGTGGCTGGTTGAATCTGCAGCTGTGGAATCATAAATAGACAGGGTTGACTGAATTTAAACAAGCTTTTACAGCAGGGTTAGGGCTGGGTCAGGGCCCCCAAACTTCCCATTATTCAAATGTTTACTATAATTCTTATGCCAATAATTGATGTAAAAACGCCTGAGGGTAAGTTACATGCTCTGTTTATCTCATGTAGTGAACCAGCAAGCACAATTACTTTCATTCCTGTGACATCTGAAGAACTCAAGTATAGGGCTTGAAGTCACAATGTGTCCATATCTACTTTAGCACCTAGGAAGCACTAGAGGAGGCTGTCGGAGATTAGCAAAGGGAGTCAAGAAATCCAGAGTCCTGTTACCTGCCAGGGACTTCATGCGACTAAATTCTTGTGCAACCCTGGAAGACAGTGTCCTGACTAATAAAATATGTCAACTAGACTCTGCCATGGATATTTAGCTTTATTTTTCTGGGTGCTCCTAAATGGGGTATTTTTGGAAAAGGAACCCTGTGAATAGGTGTATTTTAATAATAGATTAGATTAGCATTTTAATTGGTAAAGCAGATGACCCTCCATAACGTAGGTCGGCTTCATGAAACCAGAAGAGATGAATAGACAAAAGAACACTGATCCTCCCACAAGTAAAACATAATTGTCGTGCAAAAGCTTTTAAGTTTCATTAGGTCCCATTTGTTTAGTTTTGCTTTTATTTCCAATATTCTGGGAGGTGGGTCATAGAGGATCTTGCTGTGATTTATGTCGGAGAGTGTTTTGCCTATGTTCTCCTCTAGGAGTTTTATAGTTTCTGGTCTTACATTTAGATCTTTAATCCATTTTGAGTTTATTTTTGTGTATGGTGTTAGAAAGTGTTCTAGTTTCATTCTTTTACAAGTGGTTGACCAGTTTATCCCAGCACCACTTGTTAAAGAGGTTGTCTTTTTTCCATTGTATATCCCTTGCCTCCTTTGTCAAAGATAAGGTGTCCATAGGTCTGTGGATTTAATCTCTGGGCTTTCTATTCTGTTCCATTGATCTATATTTCTGTCTTTGTGCAAGTACCGATCTGAAAGAGACACGTGCACCCCAATGTTCATCACAGGCACTGTTTATAATAGCCAGGACATGGAAGCAACCTAGATGCCCATCAGCAGATGAATGGATAAGGAAGCTGTGGTACATATATACCATGGAATACTACTCAGCCGTTAAAAGAATTCATTTGAATCAGTCCTAATGAGATGGATGAAACTGGAGCCCCTTATACAGAGTGAAGTAAGCCAGAAAGATAAAGAACATTACAGCATACTAACACATATATATGGAATTTAGAAAGATGGTAACGATAACCCTATATGCAAAATGGAAAAAGAGACACAGAAATACAGAACAGACTTTTGAACTCTGTGGGAGAATGTGAGGGTGGGATATTTCAAAAGAACAGCATGTATACTATTTATGGTGAAACAGATCACCAGCCCAGGTGGGATGCATGAGACAAGTGCTCGGGCCTGGTGCACTGGGAAGACACAGAGGAATCGGGTGGAGAGGGAGGTGGGAGGGGGGATCGGGATGGGGAGTATGTGTAAATCTATGGCTGATTCATATCAATGTATGACAAAAAAAATAAATAAAAATAAATAAAAAAATAAAAAATAAACAATAAAAAAAACCATAATTGTCTGCTAATGGCCTTCACACAGGGCCACTAGTTCTTCTGCTTTTGAACTTAAACATCAGTTCCCCCTCAGTCTCTAGTAGCACCAGACCAGCCTGCAGCTTTTGCACTTACCAGCCTTAACAACTGTGTGAGCCAATTGCTTTAAAACATGTGTGTGTATGTATTTGTGTGTGTGTGTCTATTATTTATTCTTGTGGGGACAGTTTTGGGGGGCAAAGATCACAAGAGATGAAGACAGACTTGAATCAAATACCTTGCTCTGAAAGGAATGAAAAAAGAGATATGGGCAAGTCAGTTCCACTCAGATGTGTAAACATGTAAAATAATACTTACCTAGGATGATCTTTGGGACCATTAAAACACAGCAGAGGAAGGATGTCTCGGAGAGTCTATCGGATCTATCTAGGCCTGGAAGGCAGGCAGTCACCCTCACCACACTTCCTGAGCTGGGGTAGGAGAGTTTTTGTGCCAGAGCCACCTGATCATGCAGGGCTGTGTCTGGGCTGCTGGCACAGACATACGCGGCTGAGTCCGTCAGCTCCAAGGAGCTCAAGTTCAGCTCAGAGCGAGAGTCACTGAACTGTTTTGCTGAGAATCGATCCGGGAGCTGTGCTTCTCCCCTCACTTCCTGCCTATAATACTCAACGAGGAACCGGGGGCCCTGGCCCAGGGCCTGTTGGTACCAGTACACAGAGAGGTGTCCAGAGACAGGGGAGCATCCCAGGGTCACTCGCTGTCCTCTTGCTTTAATCAGGTATCTTGGGGTTTGGGTGACTCCAGCATCCACAAGGCCTGTGGGGGAAGAAGATGGGGCTGAGAAAGACCGCAGGAGAGAAGCCGACGGTGCCTTGGTTTCAGGCAAAGGCAGCCTAGGAACACAGATTCTCTCCTGTGCCAAGGACACACCTGCTGCCAGGAGACAAAGAGCCACACAGCAGACGGGGCTGCAGCCCATGGCAGGAGGGGCAGAGCTGTCTGTGTATCCTTGCTCAGAGCTCTGCTTCTCTGAGAGCCGGGGTTCTGGGCCATCTTCCTCTGATTGGAGGCGAGGCAGGGACGTCACTGCTCTGATGTCATTGCCTCTACAGGTTCCCAGGAATCTGACCTCTCATTCCAGGTCAGCTGATCCAGGAACGCTGCTCTGTCCTGCAGTCTCTTAGATGACGTGTGAGCTGGACTGCTGGTCTGGGCGAGGCTGGGTTGATGCCCGATGCCCTTCCCTATGTCTCCTTTGCTTCTCTCTTCAGGCTGGTGTTTCCCTTTTCTGTTTCTTTCCTACCAAATCCCAGCTCCATACCCTTCACTTTTTCTGCAACCTCAGAGGCTCCTTCAGCATTGCATACTTGAAGTTCATGGCTCCCAGCTGGGACAGCAAGCCTGCAAATTAGTGCCTATGCTAGTCAGGCTTCTAGAGATAAAAACCCCAAATGAAGCTTTCTCTTAACCCTCTTGGTCCCAGGCACTAGCACTGTCCACTTGCTCTGCCCCAGAATCTTCTGGAGTTTGGCAGTTCCACAGCTTCCCCATGTGGTCTATGTGTGGAAACCAAGATTGTCTGCCCAGATTTAACAGTCATGGGATGCGTTCATAGCAGAAAATATTTCACTGTTTGCCAATCACACTGTGTTTTTGCTTGTTTGTTTTTCTAAAGAACATACACACAATTAGAAACACAAACTCACAAACCAGCCTGCCTTAGCTGATTTATGAGTTTGTATTTCAAGAGAAAAGAAATGTGTTCATGCAGGAAATATTTAATACTTTGACTTTTAGAAGATTGTGATGAGGGAAATGCTACAAACTTGGGTTAGTTTTTGGTGGTGGTGGTGGTGTTCAATTGCTAACTCCAGTCCAACTCTTGAGATCCCATATATCACAGTGCACCAAGCTCCCCTGTTCTTTATTGTCTCCCAGAGTTTTCTCAAATTCATGTCTTTTGTGTTGGTGATGCTATCTAACCACCTCTTTCTCTGCCACCCCCTTCTCCTTTTGCTTCAACCTTTCCCAACATCAGGGTCTAGACTATTTAGATGCTAAAGACAGGCATTGGTGGAGAATACATATACACACAATTTGCCTCTCCTTCTCCTGAGGGACTACAAAGGAATTATGAATGATTAATAATTAATTGAGGTTGCATTCTCTTTGAGGCCCCAGGGAGCCTACTCAAACACGACCACTTAGGGATCATTACAACGTTCCCTGAGTGGTGGGCTAGCACTTGACCCAGATGAGGGAGGAGAATCAAGGCTAAAGTAGAGAAGGGTCGGAACGAGGGCCTGGAATGTGAGAGAGGAAAGACCCCACATTTGGGGAAGTTGGACAAGAGCAGAGACCACACAAGGGCCAGCCTTGGGGAGAAACTTCCACAGCAACGGGCATGCGGTGCCCGGGGAGAGACAAGAGGGTGTAGATGTACCTGACTTCCAAACACCCTTCCCCTCTGGAGGCCTCATGTTCAGACTGATACTAGGAGTCAGAGCTGGCTAGCATCTTTAGGCTCACGTGCAAGCTACGGTGAAAAGACAGAGAATGAAAGTGGACACATGTCCATGAGGCCCTGTTGTCAGGTCTGTGCCAGCAAAGATCTAAAACTACTGGCTATGCTGCCAGTGTGTCTGTGGGCTCCGAGGCTCCAGGTGCTAGGAGCCTGCAAGGGGCTCCCCAGTGTTCAGGCTGCAGGGCACTCATCTGTCTTTTTGCACAGAGAGGAGGTGGTTGTGTAGCGCCGTGGAGTAACTGCTAGCACAGAAGTACACAGATGTCTGGGAGTGGTTGGCAGATTTCAGCATCAGAGGGAAGTTCTCTGTGTTTGGTCTGGAGACACTGTACCCGTTGGGCACAGCTCCTTTCGCCGTGTAGGGAGTCACAGCTAAGTAATGGATCAGCCTCAGCCCAAGTCCTGGGTCTTGTCAGTACCAGTACATATTATCATGGTTCATATCCTGAGTACAATTAAGTGTCGCCCTCTGTCCTGTCCTCATGACCTGGAATCTGGGGTCCTGAGTGACACCAGCGTGGACCGCTCCTGTGAATAAAGAGGACAGATGCTGCAGTCACAGAGGACATGCTTCGTGCTGGCACCCCCAGGGGACCCTGCCCCCAGGACTCACCTGCCTGCAGGAGACAGAAGACCACACAGCCCAGGAGGCAGGGGCTCATGGCGGGGGCGGGGCAGGCGGAGGGCCCTCTGGTCTGAGTGTGGATGAGAGGGGAGAGGGGCTCTCCAGGGAGTCCTTCTGAGATGTCACTGTCCTTGCCAGGCCCAAGAACCAACCTGTCACTCAGGTGGCCACGCCCCCTTCCCTCAGAGGCTCAAATCAGAAACAAACCTAAGTGAACAGTTCACATATGACCGACCTAGACAGCGTATTAAAAAGCAGAAGCAATTTATTTGCCAACAAAGGTCCATCTAGTCAACGCTATGATTTTTCCAGTAGTCACGTGCATATGTGAGAGTTTGGCTATGAAGAAAGCTGATCGCTGAAGAACAGGCTTCTAGAGATAAAAAGACCAAATGAAGCTTTCTCTTCACCCTCCTGCTCCCAGGCACTAGCACTGTCCCCTTGCTCTGCCCCAGAAACTTCTGGAGTTTGGCAGTTCCACAGCATCCCCATGTGGTCTATGCGTGGAAACCAAAATTGTCTGCCCAAATTTAATAGTCATGGGATGTGTTCATATTAGAAAATATTTCACAGTTTGCCTATCGCACTGTGTTTTTCTTTTGCTTTTCAAAAGGACACACACACAATTAGAAACACAAAGACCCACAGCAGCCTGCCGTAGCTGGTTTATAATTTTGTATTTCACAAGAAAAGAAATGTGCTCATGCAGGAAATATTTAATACTTTGACTTTTAGAAAATTGTGATGAAAGAGATGCTATAAACTTGGGTTAGCTTTTGTTGGTGGTGGTGGTGTTCCATTGCTAACTAAGTGAACTGTTCACAAGAGGGAGATCCAATCAGCTCAATGGACATAAGCCTCACAAGTAGATGTAAACTTTCTGTCAAACTAATTAAATTTTCTGTGTGTTCTAGTCCAGAGATAATTCTTCATTAATACATTTATTACTTGTATTTATCTGCATATTTCTGTAGTGTTAAATCTTGTGGAAATCCTTCTGGCTTCGCGTTGACTTTATGACTGATGTGACCCACTAGGACTTCAAGGTTCCATTTCTGCATAATTGACCACAGTCCTGAGATTGTCCCTTCACCTACCATGTTTCTCCAGGAATCTGCTCCCAACGTCACTGCATGCTCGTCAACATTTGAGGAATTGTTTGGTCTATCTAATCAATTCACTGACAGACGGTCCACCAGCTAAATGCAGGTACAGCTCGTTCACGTTCACAGGAGCCCATGTTTCCCGTGTCGGGGAAGGAGCAAGCAGAGCCCCCTCAGGCCTGTGACCCACCTTTCTGGGTGTAGAGAAGCTTGTTGCCCACCACCCCAGATGACACATTGGCACAAAGGAATACAGACGTAGGAGGGACATGGCAAACGGTGGCAGACTCCAGGGTAACTGAAAAATGCTCTTTCTTTATTGAGAGATCCTTTCCATGGGAATAACTCCTTGTGATGTACAGCTGCATTCATTGAGTAACAGTTCATATCTTACAGCCCCACACTGTCTCTGTTACACAGAGCCCAGCACGGATATGGACTTTGCTCTGTATGGAGCCATTTCCATGAGGAAAAGAACCACAGGTGCTGAGAACAAACTTGAGCGGAAGCCTAGTTGTAAGTTATGAAGTATGAGATCTGGGCAATTCCCGTCCCCTCAGATGTACAAACAGTTAAAATAATACTTATCTTGATGATCTTAGTGAGCATTAAAGCATGTAAAGAAATGAATGTCTGGGAAAGTCTATCGCTCTACCAGAGACTGGGCTTGGCAGGCTGGCAGCTGACACACGGGGCAACACTTCCTGAGCTGGGGCAGGGCTGTTTTTGTCGCAGAGGCACCTGGTCATGCAGGGCTGTGTCTTGGCTGCTGGCACAGAGATACAGGGCTGAGTTCGTCAGCTCCAAGGAGATCAAGTTCAGATCTGAGCAAAGATCACTGAACTGTATTCCTGAGAATCGATCTGATATGTTTCCTTTCTCACTAACTTCCCTGTTGTAATATTGAATGAGGAATTGGGGGCCCTGGCCCAGGGCCTGTTGGTACCAGTACACAGACACGTGTCCAGATTCAGGGGAACATCTCAGCGTCACTTGCTGTTTTCCTGATTTGATCCGGTACTTGGGTGTCTGGGTGACTTCAGAATCTACCAGGCCTGTTGGCGGAGACAAGGAATCTGTGGGCAGAGCACAGGGGAAGCCTCCTGCTTCAATCCTCATCACCGGGCTTCTGTCGCAGGGTGACAGAACATCTCAGAAGCTCCCCGCTGTGTCCAGACTCACCTGCTCCCAGGAGGCAGAGAGTCACCCAGCAGAGGAGCCTGGAGCCCTTGGCAGCATCAGGAACCCAAGGCTGCTGCTGGCTGGGGGCGGGGCTCCTGGGGTGAGAGGTGTAAGTGCTGACCCTCCTGCTTCCCTGATTGGAGCGTTTGCCTGTGACGTCACGGCTCTGTGTCTCTGCAGGCTGCCCTTGTCCACTGGACCTGTTGGCAGGACCCAGGGCTGGCTCCTCTATGCCATCCCTTATCCTGACAGCCCCTCAGCAAGTTTGGGTGTGAGGTGAGTTTCTTCCCCTGGTCCCATGTGCCGCAACATGTCTTGTTCTGCTCTGTCTGACCCTGCCTGACACTCAGCCCCAAGACCTCACCAACCACCCCAACCACTTCACCTCCTCCTCACATGCTGATCCAGGATACAACCCCCTGTGAACATCCTGAGGTTCCAGGCACGTGCCCAGTTCCCTGGGCAGGGAGGAGTCTGTGATGGTTCCATATGTCTTGGAACAATTCCGGGAACTCAAACCTGCTCCCATATGCAGGCATGATATAGCCAAGGTTCCCTGAAACTGCCCTCTCCAGAGAGATTCTCAACCCCTCCCAATACACCCTACTTACCTTGGAAACACAGTGCCTCCAAGTGGCCAAAGGTCCAGGATCTCATGGATTTGCACCATCTGTTAAAAGCAAGGTTACAAAAATCCAGGACCCTGCACACACACACACACACACACACACACACACAGAGACAGACAGACACACACACAGAGACACACACATACTCATGCACAGACACACACACACACACAGACACAAACACACACACACACACTCACACACACACAGACACACACACACACAGACACACACACACACACAGAGACACACACACACACAGACACACACACACTCACACACAGACACACACACACACAAACACACACACACACAGAAACACACACACACAGACACACACACACTCACACACAGACACATACACACACAGACACACACACACTCACACACACAGACACACACACACTCACACACAGACACATACACACAGACACACACACTCACACCTACACACAGACACACACACACACACACAAACAACAGACAGACACACAGACACACAGACACACACACACACAGACACACACACACACACAGACACACACACAGACACACACGCAACGCACACCTGTTCTACTGCCTTCCTAGCCTGGCTGATAGGGTTTATCTTCAAATCCACTCTTAGCCTCTGGAGGCAGAAGACTTTATGAGCCAAACTTTTTACTGAGAGAGAAATGATTGCGGCACCACTACAATGATGTAGTTATCTAAGATGGAAATATATAATCATAGAATAAATACTCTGAGCATCTCAAGTGAATCTGCCAGCAAACATGTGTTCCATAAGTACTTCTGATTAATCAGATGTATATATTTCCAGATTGTGTATTTAAATTGAGCATTATCAAATTCTAGATAAAACTTTTTATAAAGAAGTTTTAGAAACATGAGCTCATCTATTTCTGCACTTATGAAATCTTGATATAGTGGGTGCGATGTATGATATATTTTGATTTTGAGAAGATTTTGATGAGGGCGCCAGGTGGTGGCAACCTGGCCTTGGTAAGATGAGATGCTAAGGAATTCAGGGCGGGCGGGCGGTGGGAGAACACACAAAGATCATCTGTCCCCCTGAGATGAACTCCCATGAGTTTTTGGATGATTGATGATTAACTGAAGTTGATTTCTCTTTGATGATTCCATCGAGCTTGCTCAAAGCAGAGCACGTGGGGGGGGCACTTTAAAGGCCTCCCTGCGAAATGAGAAGGGACCTGAGGCAGATGAGGGAGGAGCCTGTGGCTATGGGAGAGAGGGCCAGGGAGCTGATGCAGAGAGGTGGGGAGAGGAATGTCCTGCCTGCCTGGGAAAGGTGGGCAAGAGAAGAGAGCATGTGAGAGTCAGGCTGGGGGAGAACCTTCCAGAGAGACATTGGTGAAGTGCCTGAGGTAAGACAGGAGGGCCTATTTAAATCTAATTTACCAACATCCTTCCCTCCTAGAGGTCTCAGGCTCAGGTGATGACTAGGAGTCAGAGCTGGGGAAGCATCTTCCTGGTTCACAGGGAGGATGCAGCGGAAAGACAGAGACAGATGGTGGACACATGGCCCTGAGGCCTGGGAGTGAGGCTGGGGCTGCATTGTCCACACACCCAGGGTCACACTGCAGGCACGTGGCCCACAAAGGCCCAAGGTTTCTGGTGCTAGGAGCCAGCTCGTGGGCACCTAGTAGATTTTGCACAGAGAGGAGGTGGCCATGCAGCACCGTGGAGTAACTGCTGGCGCAGAAGTACACAGATGTCTGGTTGCGAAAGGCAGACTTCAGTGTCAGAGGGAAGTTCTCTTTGTTTGATCTGGAGACGCTGTAACCCTCGGGCACATCTCCTGGCTCGCTACTGGGCGCACCAGCTGAGTAATAGATCAGCCTCAGCCCGTGTCCCGGGTCTTGTCGGTACCAGTACATATAATCATAGTTCAGATCCTGAGTACATTTCAGTGTTGTGCTCTGTCCTATCCTCACTACCTGGAATCTGGGGTCCTGAGTGACACCAGCGTGGACCGCCCCTGTGGAGAAGGAGGACCGATGCTGCAGTCACAGAGGACATGCTTCGTGCTGGCACCCCAAGGGGACCCTGCCCCCCAGGACTCACCTGCCTGAAGGAGACAGAAGACCACACAGCCCAGGAGGCAGGGGCTCATGGTGGGAGCGGGGCAGGTGGAGGGCCCTCTGGTCTGAGTGTGGATGAGAGGGGAGAGGGGCTCTCAGGCAGTCCTTCTGAGATGTCTCTGTCCCTGCCTGGCCCCAGAGCCAACCTGTCACTCAGGGACCACGCCCCTTCCCCCAGAGACTCAAATCAGAAATGAACCTGAGAGAACTGTTCACAACAGGGAGATCCATCCAGATCAATAGGCATAAGGCTTACAAGTTGTTGTAACATTTCTCTAAGCAGTTTGCAACTTGATTTACTTTTTCTAGAAATAATTCTTCATTCATATGTATATTACTTTTACCTGCATATTTCTGTAGTGTTGAATCTGAGGAAAATCTTTTGGCTTCCTACAGCCCTTTATGACTCATGAATCCCAAATACACCTTCAGGTGTTTAAGTAAGTGTTAGTTGATCAATCATGTCTGACTCTTTGCGACCCCATGGACTGTATGTAGCCCACCAGGCTCCTCTGTCCATGGGATTCTCCATGTAATAATACTGCAGTGGGTTTCCATTTCCTCCTCCAGGGGATCTTCCAAACTCAGGGATCAAACCCAAGTCTCTTACATCTCCACATTGGCAGGCAGGATCATTACCACTAGCGCCACCTGGGAAAGTGTCTGTTTCTGCTTTCGTTAATTAACCACAGTCCTTTGGTGTCCTTCTACCTGCCATGATTCTTTTGGCATCTGGTTCCGCAACTGTAGGTCAGACTTATCCCCACTTGAGGACTCCTTTGGCTCTATTTCTTATCAATTCACCAGCGACGGCTCACCTGCCAGATGCATCTACATTCCCACCCTGTTCCCTGGACACAGTGCTTGCAGTTTCTGAAGTGGGAGGGGTAACAGCAAGCAGAACCACCTCAAGCTTGGGACTCGCCTTTCTTTTTGGAGAGAAGCCAGTTGCCCAGCACCACAGATGACGTGGGCTTCTCTCAGATTGTGAGAGTGGGAAGGAACCTGCCTGCCAGTGCAGGAGACGTAAGACATGCAGTTTTGATCCCTGGGTTGGGAAGATCTCCTGAAGGAGGACACGGCTACCCACTCCACTAGTCTTGCCTGGAGAATCCCATGGACAGAGGAACCTGACTGGCTACAGTCCATGGGGTCACAAAGAGTCGAACACGACTGAAGTGACTGAGCCCTCACACACACGCAAGCGGATGACATGTTGGCACAAAGGAACTTGTATGTGGGAGGGATGCAGGGAGAGGTGGCCGACTCCAGGTTGAATGAAAAGGGCTCTGATTTTATGTGAGCTGCGCATTCCATGGGAATGCTTCCTTGGGAAGCGGGGATTGCATTAATTGAGTAACAAATATCATAGAGCTCCTCAAAGCCTTATCTTGTTGTGCATCATTCCACACAGCAGGACCCCACACATGCTGCAGAGCTCTGTTCTCTGCAGATTCTCATGGTATTGGAAAGCAGGGACCCTAAAAATTATGTAGCTATTCCTGGTTACAGGACTGTGGACCTGCGGTGACCTCCTGATGTGCTGGTTTCCCCGGAGCATGACCACACGTCACAGGTCTGGGTGACGCATCATTCCTGGCAGAGGTCAGTTGGGGGCATGGTGAGGACCACAAGTGATAAGGTCAGACTCGAGTAGGATTCCTTGCTCTAACAGTTAAGAAATATGAGATCTGGGCAGGTCACTTTCCCTAAGATCAATGAGCAGATAAAATAAAACATACCTTGCAAAATCTTTGTGAGCATTGAGACATACCAGGAAAGAATGTCTGGGAAAGGCTGTCCACTGTACCAGCACCTGGGTCCCGCTGGCTGGCAGTTCACGCCCTACAACCATTTCCTGAGCTGGGGCAGGAGTGTTTTTGTACCAGAGGCACCTGATCATGCAGGGCTGTGTCTTTGCTGCTGGCACAGAGATACACGGCTGAGTCTGTCAGCTCCAAGGAGCTCAGGTTCATCTGCGAGCGAGAGTCACTGAACTGTTCACCTAAGAATCGATCTGGCATGTTTCCTTTTTCATTCACTCCCGTATTGTAATACTGAACGAGGAACTGGGGACCCTGGCCCAGGGCCTGTTGGTACCAGTACACAGAGCGGTGTCCAGACTCAGGGGAACATCTCAGAGTCGCGTTCTGCTTTCTTGATTTGATCAGGTATTTGGGGGTCTGGGTGACTCCAGAATCCACCAGGCCTGTTGGGGAGGAGACAAGGAAGCTGAGGGCAGAGCACAGGGAAGCCTCCTGCTGCAGCCGTCATCACCAGGCTTCTATCTCAGGGAGGCAAAAACATCTCACATGCTTCCACACTGTGTCCAGGACTCACCTGATCCGAGGAGGCAGAGAGTCACACCGCAGAGGAGCCTGGAGCCCATGGCAGCATCAGGAATTCAGGACTGCTGCTGGCTGGGGGCGGGGCTCCTGGGGTGAGTGGTGTAAGTGCTGAACTTCCTGTGTCCCTGATTGGAGCATTTGCCTATGACGTCACTGCTCCGTGTCTCTGCAGGCTGTTTCCTGATCCACTGGACCCCTTGGCAGGACCCAGGGCTGGGTCCTCTATGCCATTCCCTGTCCTGACAACCCCTCAAAAAGGATGGGTGTGAGGTGAGCTTCATCCCCTGGTCCCATGTGTCCACAACACTCTTGTTCTGCTCTGTGACCCTGCCTGACCCTCATGACCCAGCGCTCACCAGATACCCCAAGCTCTCAGCTCCCCTTCCCACGCTGCTCCAGGAGACGGCCCCCTGGGCACATCCTGAAGCTCCAGGCATGACCCCTCCTCCTGAGCCGTGAGGAGTCTCTGCTGGCTCCACGTGTCCCAGGATCATTCAGGGAACTCAAATCTGCTCCCAGGTGCAGGCATGTAGCCAAGGTTCCCTTAAGCTTCCTTCCCCAGGGTGCCTCTCAGCCCCTCCCAGGGCACCCTGCTTACCATGGAAACACAGTGCCTCCTTGTGGCCAAAGGTCCATGGTCATATGGATTTGTAGCCTCTCTTTGAATCAAGGTTTCAAAAACCCCACGCCCGGAATACACACACACACACACACACACATATCTGTTCTACTGCCTTCCTAGCCTGGCCAATTAGGATTGATCTTCAAATGCACTCTTAGCCTCTGGAGGTAGAAGACTGTATGATCTGACCATTTTACTAAGAAGGAAATAATTGCTGCACCACTACAATGATGGTAGTTAGCTAAAGATGGAAATATACGATCATAAAATAAATGCTCAGAGGGTCTCAAATGAATCTGCCTGCAAACATGTATTTATAACTACTTCTGAATAGTCACAGGCATATATTTTCAGATTTCCTATTTAAATTAAGCACTATCAAATTCTAGATAATACGTCCTTTTTATTAAAAATTTTATAAATGTGGACTCAATTATTTCTGCACTTATCAAAGCATGATATAATGGGGTGATGCAGGATAGATTTTGACTGTGAGAGGATTTTGATGAGGGAGGTTAGTTGAGATGCTAAGGATGTTGGGAGCAGGGGTGTCGAGAACACACAAAGACAGTCTGTCCTCCTTCAGGTGGGCTCAGCTGACTTTTTGGATGATTTATAATTAACTAAAGTTTGTTTCTCTTTGATGACTCCATACATCTTGCTGAAAACAGACCACATAGAGAGGCCCCTTTAAAAGCCTCCCTGTGGCATGGGAAGGGACCCGACCCAGATGAGGGAGGAGCAGTGTGGCTGTGGTAGAGAGGGCCAGGGAGCTGATGCAGGCAGGTGGGGAGAGGAAGTCCTGCCCACCTGGGAAAGGTGGACCAGAGCCGAGACCAGGTGAGAGCCAGGCTGGGGGAAACAGAAAGACAGAAACAGCTGCCTGGGGTGAGACAAGAGTGCCTAGTGTATCTGATTTACCAACAACCTTCCCTCCTAGGTCTCAGGCTCAGGTGATGACTAGGAGTCAAAGCTGGGGAAGTGTCTCCTGGTTTACAGGGAGGATACAGCGGAAAGACTGAGACCGATGGAGGACACATGGCCCCGAGGCCCGGGAGTGAGGCTGAGGCCAACCTAGTGCACACACCCAGGGTCACGCTGCAAGCATGTGGCTAACAAAGCCCTGAGCTCCCGGTGCTGGGAGCCTGCACGGTGCCCCCTATTTTTGCACAGAGGGGAGGTGGCCGTGAAGCGCCGTGGAGTAACTGCTGGCGCAGAAGTACACAGATGTCTGGGAGTGTTTGGCGGACTCCAGCGTGAGAGGGAAGTTCTCTGTGTTTGGTCTGGAGACGCTGTACCCGTCGGGCACGTTTCCTTGCTCCTTGGTGAACTCAGCCCGAGTCCTGGGTCTTGTTGGTACCAGCATATATAGTCATGACCCAGATCCTGAGTACAATTAAGTGTCACCCTCTGTCCTGTCCTCAGGACCTGTAATCTGGGGTCCTGAGTGACACCAGCGTGGACCGCCCCTGTGGAGAAGGAGGACCGATGCTGCAGTCACAGAGGGCATGCTCAGTGCTGGCACCCCAGAGGGGACCCTGCCCCCAGGACTCACCTGCCTGCAGGAGACAGAAGACCACACCGCCCAGGAGGCAGGGGCTCATGGCGGGGGCGGGGCAGGCGGAGGGTCCTCTGGTCTGAGTGTGGATGAGATGGGAGAGGGGCTCTCCAGGGAGTCCTTCGGAGATGTCACTCTCCCTGCCAGGCCTCAGAGCCAACCTGTCACTCAGGGGGCCACGCCCATTCCCCCAGAGGCTCAAATCAGAAATGAACCTAAGTGAACAGTTCACATATGACCAACCTAGACAGCATATTAAAAAGCAGAGACATATACTTTGCCAACAAATGTCCATCTGGTTAAAGCTATGGTTTTTCCAGTAGTCAGGTATGGATGTGAGAGTTGGACTATAAAGAAAGCTGAGTGCCGAAGAATTGATGCTTTTGAACTGTGGTGTCAGAGAAGACTCTTGAGAGTCCCTTGGACTGCAAGGAGATACAAGCAGTCCATCCTAAAGGAAGTCAGTCCTGAATATTCATTGGAAGGACTGATGCTGAAGCTGAAACTCGAATACTTTGGCCACCTGATGCGAAGAACTGACTCATTTGAAGAGACTGTGATGCTGGGCAAGATTGAAAGCAGAAGGAGAAGGGGACGACAGAGGATGAGATGGTTGGATGGCATTGCCAACATGATGGACATGGATTTGAGTAACCTCTGGGAGTTGGTGATGCACAGGAAAGCCTGGCATTCTGTAATCCATGGGGTCGCAAAGAGTCGGACACGACCTAATGACTGAACGAACCGAACAGTTCACAACAGGGAGACCCAGCCAGTTCAATGCACATAAGCCTTACAAGTTCTTGTGAACTTTCCGTAAAACTGTTCACAACTTTACGTACATTTTATTCCAGAAATAGCTGTTCATTAATACATACATTCATTTTATTTGTCTAAATATTTCTGTGGTTTTGAATCTCAGGGAAATTCCTCAGGGCTTCCTGCTGCCCTTTAGGACTCACATGTCCCCAGTAATCCCTCATGTTTCTACTTTGTTTAATTAACAAGAGTCTTGTTCATGTCCTTCCACCCACAGTGATTCTGGATCTGTTTCCCCAACCTTAGGGCAAGCTCATCAACACCTGAGGAATCCTTGGGCTCTATTGCTTATTAATTCACCGACTGACAGGGTGCCTGTCAAACCCAGGCTCAGCGCCGTCATGCTCACCTGAGCACGTCTTCTGGTGTCTGAGGGGTGGGGGGGCAGCGGGCCGAACCACCTCAGGCCTGTGGCCCACCTTGCTTTGAGGAGAGAAGCTGGCTGCCCAGCACGACGGATGACATGTTGGCACAAAGGAGTCCAGACGTGGAGAGATATCTCGAGAGATGGCTGACAGCAGGGCAAAGGAAAAATGCTTCGATTCTACGTGAGACATCCATTGCATGGGAGTACTTCCTTGTGAAGCGTGGCAGCCATTCAGTAACTGATGTCCTAGACCCTAGACTCTATCACACCGCACAGACCTCACGTTTAGAAGGACCCTGTGCTAGCTGCCATGCTCTGCTGTAGTGATTTTCAAATTCTCAATGATTTCTGAACCTGATTATCATGCACCTGGTCATGACTGGCTGACCATGGTTACCTCCTGGTGTGCTGGTTTCCATGGAACCTGATCACAAGTCTGGGGTCTGGAGGAGTAACTCTTCCTGGGGCCTCAGAGACAAAAACACAGAAACTAAAGTCAGAAGCCGTGAATGAGCCCGATGTTGTAGCTACAAAAACAAGCCTTGAATTGGGACTGACAAGTCCATGGGATCCTCACCTGTGCTCAGAATGTCTCTGGTCCCAGAGACAGTGGGACCCACAACAGAGGAGATTGGTGCCCAGGCCAGGCTGCTACAGAAAGGGAGACTTTTCAATTCAACTCCTGTGACTTGTAGCTGGGGTCAAATCAAAGGCAAGCTTCTCCTGACATGAAGTGATCTCTCACCGTAGTTGCTGCTTCTGGTTGCCTACTCAGTCCCAGCACCCAGTGTGTGCACAGGAAGACTTGTGTGTGTTTCACATGGGACCTCAAAGGAATTTCCTAGGAGATGAGGTTTTCCTGTCAAAATAGCATCATAAAATCATTTCAGAGAATGTGTGCATGAGAAAAGAAATTTAGTAAAGTGCATAAATAATTGTTTTTAAAAAACAAATAAAAGCTTGTACCGGCAGGGAAGATCTTTGGATAGTCATTTTCCAAATCATCCATCTCCAGATAGGATAGTCCTTGAAATGGATATGGTGCTCACATGCTTTCAAGAAAGTCTTTAACCATTATCCTTACCAGGAGTAATGTTTTAAATATTTAGCTCTGGGCTAAAGAGGACTTTAAAACAGAATGACAGCAAAAGAAATCATACTGTTCATTGTCATGGAGACAGGCCTGGGAAGGGGGCCTGAGAGAATTTCTGGTGATGAAGTATTCTCAGTCTTTATAGGTGAATGTTCCATGGGCACATACAGATGAAAGGATCAAAACCATGCTTCAGTTCACTGTACAGTGTATAATGTTATTGTATATTCAGTGGGTCCCTTGAACCTCACTTTTTTAAACTTCCTGGGTCCAGTTTTGTGTGGAATTTTTAACAGATGCTACCTACAGACCTTGTTGTTCGTCTGGTAAAGAATCTCCCTGCAATGGGAGAGACCTGGGTTGGATCCCTGGGTGGGGAAGATCTGCTGGAGGAGGAAATGGCTACTCACTCCAGTATTCTGGCCTGGAGAATTTCATGGACTGTATGGAGGTCACAAAGAGTCAGACACAACTGAGTAACTTTCACTTTCACTTTTGACAGTACTACACAATTGTGTCTGGTTGAATCTGCTGTTCTGGAATCATAAATAGAGAGGGTTGATTGAATTTAAACAAACTTTTACATCATGGTTAGGGCTGGGTCAGGGCCCCCAAACTTCACATTATTCAAATGTTTACTATAATTCATATGCCAGGCGTTGATGTAAAAACGCCTGAGGGTAAGTTACATGCTCTGTTTATCTCATGTATTGAACCAAAAAACACAATTACTTTCTTTCCTTTGACATCTGAAGACCTCAAGTATAGGGTTTGAAGTCAAAATGTGTCCATATCTACTTTAGTACCTAGGAAGCACTAGAGGAGGCTGTCAGAGATTACCAAAGGGAGTCAAGAAATCCAGAGTCCTGTTACGTGCCAGGGACTTCATGCGACTAAATTTTGTGCAACCCTGGAAGATGGTGTCCTGAATAATACAATATGTCAACTTGACTCTGCAATGGATATTTAGCTTTATTTTTCTGGGTGCTCCTAGGAGGGGTATTTTTGGAAAAGGTAACATGTGAATAGGTGTATTTTAATAATAGATTAGATTAGCATTTTAATTTATAAAGCAGATGACCCTCCATAACATAGGTGGGCTTCTGATCCTCCCCCAAGTAAGACATCATTGTCAGCTGATGCCCTTCACACTGGGCCACTAGTTCTGCTTTTGAACTTAAACACCAGTTCCCCCTCAGTCTCTAAAAGCACCAGACCAGCTTGCAGCTTTTGGACTTACCAGCCTTAACAAATATATGAGCCAATTTCTTCAAAACATGTATGTGTGTATGTATTTAGTGTATGTGTGTATTATTTATTCTTGTGGGGGACAGTTTCGGGGGGCAAAGATCACAAGAGATGAGGACAGACTTGAATCAAGTACCTTGCTCTGAAAGGAATGAAATATGAGACGTGGGCAAGTCATTTCCACTCAGATGTATAAACAGAGAAAATAATACTTACCTAGGATGATCTTTGGGAGCATTAAAACACAGCAGAAGAAGAATTTCTGGGAGAGACCATCGGATCTATCTAGG
>NC_057388.1:100010809-100078757 GCF_019320065.1 Cervus canadensis
GCTCGTTCACGTTCACAGGAGCCCATGTTTCCTGTGTCGGGGAAGGAGCAAGCAGAGCCCCTTCAGGCCTGTGACCCACCTTTCTGGGTGTAGAGAAGCTGGTTGCCCACCACCCCAGATGACATATTGGCACAAAGGAATACAGACGTAGGAGGGACACGGCAAGAGGTGGCAGACTCCAGGGTAACTGAAAAATGCTCTTTATTTATTGAGATATCCTTTCCATGGGAATACCTACTTGTGATGCACAGCTGCATTCATTGAGTAACAGTTCATATCTTACAGCCCCACACTGTCTCTGTTACACAGAGCCCAGCACGGATATGGACTTTGCTCTGTATGGAGCCATTTCCATGAGGAAAGGAACCACAGGTGCTGAGAACAAACCTGAGCGGAGGCCTAGTTGTAAGTTATGAAGTATGAGATCTGGGCAATTCCCGTCCCCTCAGATGTACAAACAGTTAAAATTATACTTATCTTGATGATCTTAGTGAGCATTAAAGCATGTAAAGAAATGAATGTCTGGGAAAGTCTATCGCTCTACCAGAGACTGGGCTTGGCAGGCTGGCAGCTGACACACGGGGCACCACTTCCTGAGCTGGGGCAGGGGTGTTTTTGTCCCAGAGGCACCTGGTCACCCAGGGCTGTGTCTTGGCTGCTGGCACAGAGATACAGGGCGGAGTCCGTCAGCTCCAAGGAGCTCAGGTTCAGCTCTGAGCAAAGATCACTGAACTGTTCTCCTGAGAATTGATCTGGTAAGTTTCCTTTCTCACTAACTTCCCTGTTGTAATATTGAATGAGGAATTGGGGGCCCTGGCCCAGGGCCTGTTGGTACCAGTACACAGAGCGGTGTCCAGATTCAGGGGAACATCTCAGCGTCACTTGCTGTTTTCCTGATTTGATCCGGTACTTGGGTGTCTGGGTGACTTCAGAATCTACCAGGCCTGTTGGCGGAGACAAGGAATCTGTGGGCAGAGCACAAGGGAAGCCTCCTGCTTCAATCCTCATCACCGGGCTTCTGTCGCAGGGTGACAGAACATCTCAGAAGCTCCCCGCTGTGTCCAGACTCACCTGCTCCCAGGAGGCAGAGAGTCACCCAGCAGAGGAGCCTGGAGCCCTTGGCAGCATCAGGAACCCAAGACTGCTGCTGGCTGGGGGCGGGTCTTCTGGGCTGAGAGGTGTAAGTGCTGACCCTCCCGCTTCCCTGATTGGAGCGTTTGCCTATGACGTCACTGGTCTGTGTCTCTGCAGGCTGCCCTTGTCCACTGGACCCGTTGGCAGGACCCAGGGCTGGCTCCTCTATGCCATCCCTTATCCTGACAGCCCCTCAGCAAGTTTGGCTGTGAGGTGAGTTCCTTCCCCTGGTCCCATGTGCCCACAACATGTCTTGTTCTGCTCTGTCTGACCCTGCCTGACACTCAGCCCCAAGACCTCACCAACCACCCCAACCACTTCACCTCCTCCTCACATGCTGATCCAGGATACAACCCCCTGTGAACATCCTGAGGTTCCAGGCACGTGCCCAGTTCCCTGGGCAGGGAGGAGTCTGTGCTGGTTCCATATGTCTTGGAACAATTCAGGGAACTCAAACCTGCTCCCAGATGCAGGCATGATATAGCCAAGGTTCCCTTAAACTGCCCTCTCCAGAGAGATTCTCAACCCCTCCCAATACACCCTACTTACCTTGGAAACACAGTGCCTCCAAGTGGCCAAAGGTCCAGGGTCTCATGGATTTGCACCATCTGTTGAAAGCAAGGTTACAAAAATCCAGCACCCTGCACACACATACACACACACACACACAGACACAGACACACACACACAGACAGACACACACACACAGACAGAGACACACACACACACACACAGACACACACACACACAGACACACACACACTCACACACAGACACATACACACACAGACACACACACACTCACACACACACAGACACACACACACTAACACACAGACACACACACACACACCTACACACAGACACACACACACACTCACACACACAGACACACAGACACACTCACACAGAGAGGCACACACACACAGACACACACACTCACAGACACACAGACAGACACACAGACACATACACACACACACAGAGACACACACACACACTCACACACAGACACACACACACACTCACACACACACAGACACACAAACACACACAGAGACACACAGACACACACACACACACATACATACACACACACACAGACTCACAGGTACACACAGACACACAGACACACACTCACACACACACACATACACACTCTCACACACACACACACAGACACACACACACACAGACACACAGACAGACACACAGACAGACACACACACACAGACACACACACACAGACACACACACACACAGGCAATGCACACCTGTTCTACTGCCTTCCTAGCCTGGCTGATAGGGTTTATCTTCAAATCCACTCAGCCTCTGGAGGCAGAAGACTTTATTATCCAAACTTTTTACTGAGAGAGAAATGATTGCGGCACCACTACAACGATGTAGTTATCTAAGATGGAAATATATAATCATAGAATAAATACTCTGAGCATCTCAAGTGAATCTGCCAGCAAACATGTGTTCCATAAGTACTTCTGATTAATCAGATGTATATATTTCCAGATTGTGTATTTAAATTGAGCATTATCAAATTCTAGATAAAATTTTTATAAAGAAGTTTTAGAAATATGAACTCATCTATTTCTGCACTTATGAAATCTTGATATAGTGGGTGCGATGTATGATATATTTTGACTTTGAGAAGATTTTGATGAGGGCGCCAGGTGGTGGCAACCTGGCCTTGGTAAGATGAGATGCTAAGGAATTCAGGGCGGGCGGGCGGTGGGAGAACACACAAAGATCATCTGTCCCCCTGAGATGAACTCCCATGAGTTTTTGGATGATTGATGATTAACTGAAGTTGATTTCTCTTTGATGATTCCATCGAGCTTGCTCAAAGCAGAGCACGTGGGGGGGGGGGCACTTTAAAGGCCTCCCTGCGAAATGAGAAGGGACCTGAGGCAGATGAGGGAGGAGCCTGTGGCTATGGGAGAGAGGGCTAGGGAGCTGATGCAGAGAGGTGGGGAGAGGAATGTCATGCCCGCCTGGGAAAGGTGGGCAAGAGAAGAGAGCATGTGAGAGTCAAGCTGGGGGAGAACCTTCCAGAGAGACATTGGTGAAGTGCCTGAGGTAAGACAGGAGGGCCTATTTAAATCTAATTTACCAACATCCTTACCTCCTAGAGGTCTCAGGCTCAGGTGATGACTAGGAGTCAGAGCTGGGGAAGCATCTTCCTGGTTCACAGGGAGGATGCAGCGGAAAGACAGAGACAGATGGTGGACACATGGCCCTGAGGCCTGGGAGTGAGGCTGGGGCTGCATTGTCCACACACCCAGGGTCACACTGCCGGCACGTGGCCCACAAAGGCCCAAGGTTTCTGGTGCTAGGAGCCAGCTCGTGGGCACCTAGTACATTTTGCACAGAGAGGAGGTGGCCATGCAGCACCGTGGAGTAACTGCTGGCGCAGAAGTACACAGATGTCTGGTTGCGAAAGGCAGACTTCAGTGTCAGAGGGAAGTTCTCTTTGTTTGATCTGGAGACGCTGTAACCCTCAGGCACATCTCCTGGCTCGCTACTGGGCGCACCAGCTGAGTAATAGATCAGCCTCAGCCCGTGTCCCGGGTCTTGTCGGTACCAGTACATATAATCATGGTTCAGATCCTGAGTACATTTCAGTGTTGTGCTCTGTCCTATCCTCACGACCTGGAATCTGGGGTCCTGAGTGACACCAGCGTGGACCATCCCTGTGGAGAAGGAGGACCGATGCTGCAGTCACAGCGGACATGCTCAGTGCTGGCACCCGAAGGGGACCCTGCCCCCCAGGACTCACCTGCCTGCAGGAGACAGAAGACCACACAGCCCAGGAGGCAGGGGCTCATGGTGGGAGCGGGGCAGGCGGAGGGCCCTCTGGTCTGAGTGTGGATGAGAGGGGAGAGGGGCTCTCAGGCAGTCCTTCTGAGATGTCTCTGTCCCTGCCTGGCCCCAGAGCCAACCTGTCACTCAGGGACCACGCCCCTTCCCCCAGAGACTCAAATCAGAAATGAACCTGAGAGAACTGTTCACAACAGGGAGATCCATCCAGATCAATAGGCATAAGGCTTACAAGTTGTTGTAACATTTCTCTAAGCAGTTTGCAACTTGATTTACTTTTTCTAGAAATAATTCTTCATTCATATGTATATTACTTTTACCTGCATATTTCTGTAGTGTTGAATCTGAGGAAAATCTTTTGGCTTCCTACAGCCCTTTATGACTCATGAATCCCAAATACACCTTCAGGTGTTTAAGTAAGTGTTAGTTGATCAATCATGTCTGACTCTTTGCGACCCCATGGACTGTATGTAGCCCACCAGGCTCCTCTGTCCATGGGATTCTCCATGTAATAATACTGCAGTGGGTTTCCATTTCCTCCTCCAGGGGATCTTCCAAACTCAGGGATCAAACCCAAGTCTCTTACATCTCCACATTGGCAGGCAGGATCATTACCACTAGCGCCACCTGGGAAAGTGTCTCTTTCTGCTTTCGTTAATTAACCACAGTCCTTTGGTGTCCTTCTACCTCCAATGATTCTTTTGGCATCTGGTTCCGCAACTGTAGGTCAGACTTATCCCCACTTGAGGAATCCTTTGGCTCTATTTCTTATCAATTCACCAGCGACGGCTCACCTGCCAGATGCATCTACATTCCCACCCTGTTCCCTGGACACAGTGCTTGCAGTTTCTGAAGTGGGAGGGGTAACAGCAAGCAGAACCACCTCAAGCTTGGGACTCGCCTTTCTTTTTGGAGAGAAGCCAGTTGCCCAGCACCACAGATGACGTGGGCTTCTCTCAGATTGTGAGAGTGGGAAGGAACCTGCCTGCCAGTGCAGGAGACGTAAGACATGCAGTTTTGATCCCTGGGTTGGGAAGATCTCCTGAAGGAGGACACGGCTACCCACTCCACTAGTCTTGCCTGGAGAATCCCATGGACAGAGGAACCTGACTGGCTACAGTCCATGGGGTCACAAAGAGTCGAACATGACTGAAGTGACTGAGCCCTCACACACACGCAAGCGGATGACATGTTGGCACAAAGGAACTTGTATGTGGGAGGGATACAGGGAGAGGTGGCCGACTCCAGGTTGAATGAAAAGGGCTCTGATTTTACGTGAGCTGCGCATTCCATGGGAATGCTTCCTTGGGAAGCGGGGATTGCATTAATTGAGTAACAAATATCATAGAGCTCCTCAAAGCCTTATCTTGTTGTGCATCATTCCACACAGCAGGACCCCACACATGCTGCAGAGCTCTGTTCTCTGCAGATTCTCATGGTATTGGAAAGCAGGGACCCTAAAAATTATGTAGCTATTCCTGGTTACAGGACTGTGGACCTGCGGTGACCTCCTGATGTGCTGGTTTCCCCGGAGCATGACCACACGTCACAGGTCTGGGTGACGCATCATTCCTGGCAGAGGTCAGTTGGGGGCATGGTGAGGACCACAAGTGATAAGGTCAGACTCGAGTAGGATTCCTTGCTCTAACAGTTAAGAAATATGAGATCTGGGCAGGTCACTTTCCCTAAGATAAATGAGCAGATAAAATAAAATGTACCTTGCAAAATCTTTGTGAGCATTAAGACATACCAGGAAAGAATGTCTGGGAAAGGCTGTCCACTCTACCAGCACCTGGGTCCCGCTGGCTGGCAGTTCACGCCGTACAACCATTTCCTGAGCTGGGGCAGGAGTGTTTTTGTACCAGAGGCACCTGATCATGCAGGGCTGTGTCTTTGCTGCTGGCACAGAGATACATGGCTGAGTCTGTCAGCTCCAAGGAGCTCATGTTCATCTGAGAGCGAGAATCACTGAACTGTTCACCTAAGAATCGATCTGGCAGGTTTCCTTTTTCATTCACTCCCCTGTTGTAATACTGAACGAGGAACTGGGGGCCCTGGCCCAGGATCTGTTGGTACCAGTACACAGAGCGGTGTCCAGACTCAGGGGAACATCTCAGAGTCGCTTGCTGCTTTCTTGATTTGATCAGGTATTTGGGGGTCTGGGTGACTCCAGAATCCACCAGGCCTGTTGGGGAGGAGACAAGGAAGCTGAGGGCAGAGGACAGAGGAAGCCTCCTGCTGCAGCCGTCATCACCAGGCTTCTATCTCAGGAAGGCAAAGACATCTCACATGCTTCCACACTGTGTCCAGGACTCACCTGATCCGAGGAGGCAGAGAGTCACACCGCAGAGGAGCCTGGAGCCCATGGCAGCATCAGGAATTCAGGACTGCTGCTGGCTGGGGGCGGGGCTCCTGGGCTGAGTGGTGTAAGTGCTGAACTTCCTGTGTCCCTGATTGGAGCATTTGCCTATGACGTCACTGCTCTGTGTCTCTGCAGGCTGTTTCCTGATCCACTGGACCCCTTGGCAGGACCCAGGGCTGGCTCCTCTATGCCATTCCTTGTCCTGACAACCCCTCAAAAAGGATGGGTGTGAGGTGAGCTTCATCCCCTGGTCCCATGTGTCCACAACACTCTTGTTCTGCTCTGCCTGACCCTGCCTGACCCTCATGACCCAGCGCTCACCAGATACCCCAAGCTCTCAGCTCCCCTTCCCACGCTGCTCCAGGAGACGGCCCCCTGGGCACATCCTGAAGCTCCAGGCATGACCCCTCCTCCTGAGCCGTGAGGATTCTCTGCTGGCTCCACGTGTCCCAGGATCATTCAGGGAACTCAAATCTGCTCCCAGGTGCAGGCATGTAGCCAAGGTTCCCTTAAGCTTCCTTCCCCAGGGTGCCTCTCAGCCCCTCCCAGGGCACCCTGCTTACCATGGAAACACAGTGCCTCCTTGTGGCCAAAGGTTTATGGTCTTATGGATTAGCAGCCTCTCTTTGAATCAAAGTTTTAAAAACTCCACACCCTGAATACACACACACACACACACACACACACACACACACACACATATCTGTTCTACTGCCTTCCTAGCCTGGCCAATTAGGGTTGATCTTCAAATGCACTCTTAGCCTCTGGAGGTAGAAGACTGTATGATCTGACCATTTTACTAAGAAGGAAATAATTGCTGCACCACTACAATGATGGTAGTTAGCTAAAGATGGAAACATACGATCATAAAATAAATGCTCAGAGGGTCTCAAGTGAATCTGCCTGCAAACATGTATTTATAACTACTTCTGAATAGTCACAGGCATATATTTTCAGATTTCCTATTTAAATTAAGCACTATCAAATTCTAGATAATACGTCCTTTTTATTAAAAATTTTATAAATGTGGACTCAATTATTTCTACACTTATCAAAGCATGATATAATGGGGTGATGCAGGATAGATTTTGACTGTGAGAGGATTTTGATGAGGGAGGTTAGGTGAGATTCTAAGGATGTTGGGAGCAGGGGTGTCAAGAACACACAAAGACAGTCTGTCCTCCTTCAGGTGGGCTCAGCTGAGTTTTTGGATGATTTATAATTAACTAAAGTTTGTTTCTCTTTGATGACTCCATACATCTTGCTGAAAACAGACCACATAGAGAGGCCGCTTTAAAAGCCTCCCTGTGGCATGGGAAGGGACCCGACCCAGATGAGGGAGGAGCAGTGTGGCTGTGGTAGAGAGGGCCAGGGAGCTGATGCAGGCAGGTGGGGAGAGGAAGTCCTGCCCACCTGGGAAAGGTGGACCAGAGCCGAGTCCAGGTGAGAGCCAGGCTGGGGGAGAACCTCCAGAAAGACAGAAACAGCTGCCTGAGTGAGACAAGAGTGCCTAGTGTATCTAATTTACCAACAACCTTCCTCTTAGGTCTCAGGCTCAGGTGATGACTAGGAGTCAGAGCTGTCACTCAGGGGGCCAGGCCCCTTCCCCCAAGGCTCAAATCAGAAATGAACCTAAGTGAACAGTTCACATATGACCAACCTAGACAGCATATTAAAAAGCAGAGACATATACTTTGCCTACAAATGTTCATCTGGTTAAAGCTATGGTTTTTCCAGTAGTCATGTATGGATGTGAGAGTTGGACTATAAAGAAAGCTGAGCACCAAAGAATTGATGCTTTTGAACTGTGGTGTTGGAGAAGACTCTTGAGAGTCCCTTGGACTGCAAGGAGATACAAGCAGTCCATCATAAAGGAAGTCAGTCCTGAATATTCATTGGAAGGACTGATGCTGAAGCTGAAACTCCAATACTTTGGCCACATGATGTGAAGAACTGACTCATTTGAAGAAACCCTGATGCTGGTCAAGATTGAAAGCAGGAGGAGAAGGGGACGACAGAGGATGAGATGGTTGGATGGCATTGCCGACGTGATGGGTATATGTTTGCATAACCTCCGGGAGTTGGTGATGCACAGGAAAGCCTGGCATTCTGCAATCAGGGGGTCGCAAAGAGTCAGACACGACCTAGGGACTGAACGAACTGAACAGGTCACAACAGGGAGACCCATCCAGCTCAATGCACATAAGCCTTACAAGTTCTTGTAAACTTTCCGTAAAACTGTTCGCAACTTCATGTACATTTTATCCCAGAAATAGCTGTTCATTAATACAAACATTCATTTTATTTGTCTACATATTCCTGTGGTTTTGAATCTCAGGGAAATTCCTCAGGGCTTCCTGCTGCCCTTTAGGACTCACGTGTCCCCAGTAATCCCTCATGTTTCTACTTTGTTTAGTTGACAGCAGTCCTGTTCATGTCCTTCCACCCACAATGATTCTGGAACTGGTTCCCTAACCTTAGGGCAGGCTCATCAACACCTGAGGAATCCTTGGGCTCTATTGCTTATTAATTCACCTGACTGACAGGGTGCCTGTCAAACGCAGGCTCAGTGCCGTCATGCTCACCTGAGCACGTCTTCTGGTGTCCGAGGGGTGGGGGGGCAGCAGGCCGAACCACCTCAGGCCTGTGGCCCACCTTGCTTTGAGGAGAGAAGCTGGCTGCCCAGCACCACGGATGACATGTTGGCACAAAGGAGTCCAGACGTGGAGGGATGTCGGGAGAGATGGCTGACCCGGGGCGAAGGAAAAATGCTCCAATTCTACGTGAGACATACATTGCATGGGAGTACTTCCTTGTGAAGCGTGGCAGCCATTCAGCAACTGATGTCCTAGACCCTAGACTCTATCACATCGCACAGACCTCACATTTAGAAGGACCTTGTACTAGCTGCTATGCTCGTCTGCTGTGATGTTCAACTTCTCAATAATTTCTGAACCTGAATATCATGCACCTGGTCATGAGTGGGTGACCATGGTGACCTCCTGATGTGCTGGTTTCCATGGAACCTGATCACAAGTCTGGGCTCTGGGGGACTAACTATTCCTGGGGCCTCAGAGACAAAAACAGAGAAACTAAAGTCAGAAGCCATGAATGAGCCCGATGTTGTAGCCATAAAAGCAAGCCTTGAATTGGGGCCTGGCAAGTCCATGGGATCCATATCTGTGTTCAGAGTGTCTCTAGTCCAAGAGACAGTGGGACCCACAACACAGGAGACTGGTGATCAGGCCAGGCCATCATAGAAAGGGGGAGTTCTCATTTCAGCTCCTGTGACTTGGATGCTGTGGTCAAATCAAAGGCAAGCCTTCTCCTGACATGAAATGATCTTTCACCAACGTTGCTGCTTCTGGTTACCTGCTCAGTCCCACCACCCAGTGTGTGAACTTGAAGCCTTTCTATGTGTGTGACATGCAACCTCAAAGTGATTGTCTAGGAGATGAGGACTTCCTGTGAAAATAACATCATAAAATCATTTTAGACAATGTGTGCACAAGAAAAGAAATTTATGAAAGTACATAAATAATTAAAAAAAAAAAAAAACAGCTTGTACCAGCAGGGAAGACCTTTGGATGGTCATTTTCCAAACCATCCATCTCCAGATAGGATAGTCCCTGACATGGATATGGTGCTCACATGCTTTCAAGAACATCTTGCAAGATCTTTGTCAGCATTAAAACATATCAAGAAAGAATGGGAAAGGCTGTCTACTCTACCAGCATCTGGGTCTCACTGGCTGGCAGTCAATGCCCGGCAACCACTTCCTGAGGTGGGGCAGGAGTGTTTTTGTACCAGAGACACCTGATCATGCAGGGCTGTGTATTCCCTGCTGGCACAGAGATACAGAGCAGAGTCTGAGAGCTCCAAGGAGCTCAGGTTCATCTGAGATCGAGAATCACCGAACTGTTCACCTGAGAATCGATCTGACATGTTTCCTTTTGTATGCACTTTCCCATCATAATACTGAACAAGGAACTGGGGGCCTGGCCCAGGGCCTGTTGGTACCAGGATACATAGCGGTGTCCAGATTCAGGGGAACATCTCAGCGTCGCTGGCTGCTTTCTTGATTTGATCAGATATTTGGGGGTCTGGGTGACTTCAGAATCTACCAGGCCTGTTGGGAAGAAGACAGACGGAAGCTGAGGGCAGAGCACAGGGGAAGCCTCCTGCTGCAGCCCTCATCCCCGGGCTTCTATCTCAGGGAGGCAAAGGCATCTCAGAAGCTCCCACACTGTGTTCGGGACTCACCTGCTCCCAGGAGGCAGAGAGTCACACAGCAGAGGAGCCTGGAGCCCATGGCAGCATCAGGCACCCAAGACTGTTGCTGGCTGCGGGCGTGTTCCCTGGGGTGAGTGGTGTAAGTGCTGACCCTCCTGCTTCCTTGATTAGAGCATTTACCTATGACGTCACTGCTCTGTGTCTCTGCAGGCTGCCCTTGTCGCCTGGACCACTTGGCAGGACCCAGGGCTGCCTCCTCTATGCCCTTCCCCGTCCTGCACAGCCCCTCAGCAAAGGGTGGGTGTGAGGTGAGCACTGTCCCCATATGACCATAACATGGCTTTCTCTTCTCTTCCTGTCCCTGCCTGACACTCCTCACCCAGCCCTCACCAGCCACACTAATCCATCACCCACCGCTCCCCATGCTGCTCCAGGAGAGGATCCACTGGGCACATCCTGAGGCTCCAGGCAGGTCCCCACTCCCCTGGGCAATGTGTAGTCTGGGCTGGGTCCATGTGTCTGGACCACTCAGGGAACTCAAACCTACTTTCTGATGCAGGCATGTAGCCAAGGTTCCCCTAAGCTGCCCTCCCCAGGGTGACTCTCAACCCCTCCCAGGGCACCCAGCTTACCATGGACCCACAGTGCCTCCTAGTGGCCAATGGTCCACAGTCTCACAGATCTGTGCCTTCTGTCTAAAACAAGAATAGAAATACCATGAACTCCACACTTTCAACCCCTACACACACACAAACACACACACACACACATCCATCATCTGCTGCCTTCCCAGCCTGGCTGAAGTAGGGTTGATCTTCAAGTCTAGTCATAGGCCGTGGAGGTAAAAGACTGTATGATCAGACATTTCTGCTAAGAAGGAAATAATTGCTGCACAACTACAATGACAATAGCTAACTATTGTTAGCTAAAATGGAGTAATGCGGGCAATAGAAATAGCCCTTTCATGATCTCAAATGAAGCCAGCCTGGACACTTGGATTCGAGACCTTCTTCTGATTAATCAGATACATATATTTCCAGATTTCATAATTAAATTGAGCATTACTAAAATCTAGCCAGTGCATTTTATTAAGAGGTTTTATGGGTATGAACCTATTTATTTCCTATGAACTTGTAAAATCTTGATAAAGTAAGATACCATGGAGGAAATATTTTGACTTTGAGAAGATTTCTCTGAGGGAAATGGTGGAAACCTGGTCCAGGTTAATTGAGATGCTAAGAAAGAGGGGCAGGGAGGAGAACAAACACACCCAGCCTGTCTCTCATCCTGCGAATGGACTCCCGAGAGATTCTGGACGGTTTCTAATTAACTGAGGGTGTTTTCTCTTTGATGACCGCAAGCGCTTTCTCAAACACAGCGGCTTAGGCATGGTTACAACGTTCCCTGTGCCATGGGAAGGGCCATGACCCAGATGAGGGGAGAGCAGTGTGTCTGGAGCAGAGAGGGCAGGGGAGCTGAGGCCAAGGCAGTAAAGGAGGAAGACCCGCCCCTCTGGTGGGCAAGAGCAGGGAGCACTTGAGAAGTGCTGAGGAAGAAACTTCCAGAGAGACAGCAATGAGGTGCTGGGGAGAGACAAGTGGGTCTAGATGTATCTGATTTACCAATATTCTTCCCTCCTGGGGTCTTAAGCTGATGAGTAACAGTCAGAACTAGTCAGAACTGGAGCTTTCCAAAAGAGAGACGGATGGTGGACAGGTGTCTCCGAGTCCTTGGGGTCAGATCCAGGCCTGTTCAGATCGCACATCCAGGGTCACAGGGCTGGCACGTGGTCCCCAGGGCATGAGGCTCCGGGTGCTCGGAGCCTGCGCGTGGGCCCCTGTCCTTTTGTACACAGAACAGGTGGCCGTGCAATGGCGTAGAGTAACTGCTGGCGCAGAAGTACACAGATGTCTGGGAGAGGTTGGTGGACTCCAGCGTGAGAGCGAAGTTGTCTGTGTTTGGTCTGGAGACTCTGTCCCCGACGGGCACGTCTCCTTTCTCCGAGTTGGGAGCAGCAGCTGAGTAATGGATCAGCCTCAGCCGGTGTCCCAGGTCTTGTCGGTACCAGTACATATAATCATGGATCATATACTGAACACAATTAAGTGTCGCCCTCTGTCCTGTCCTCACGACCTGGAATCTGGGGTCCTGGGTGACACCAGTGTGGACCGCCCCTGTGGAGAAAGAGGACCGATGCTATAGTCACAGTGGACATGCTTAGTGCTGGCACCTGTCCCCCCCGGGACTCACCTGCCTGCAGGAGACAGAAGACCACACAGCCCAGGAGGCAGGGGCTCATGGCGAAGGCGAGGCAGGCCGAGGGACCTCTGGTCTGAGTGTGGATGAGAGGGGAGAGGGGCTCTCCAGGGAGTCCTTCTGAGATGTCCCTGTCCCTGCCGGGCCCCAGAGCCAACCTTTCACTCAGGGGACCACGCCCCTTCCTCCAGAGGCTCAAATCAGAAATGAACCTAAGTGAACAGTTCACATATGACCTACCTAGACAGCGTATTAAAAAGCAGAGACAATTTATTTGCCAACAAAGGTCCATTTAGTCAACGCTATGATTTTTCCAGTAGTCACGTATGAATGTGAGAATTGGACTATAAGCAAGCTGATCGCTGAAAAATCTGCGTTTATCAACTGTGGTGTTGGAGAAGACTCTTGAGAATCCCTTGGACTGCAAGGAGATCCAAGCAGTTCATCCTAAAGGAAGTCAGCCCTGAATATTTATTTGAAGGACTGATGCTAAAGCTGAAACTCCAATACTTTGGCCACCTGATGTGAAGAACTGACTCATTTGAAAAGACCCTGATGCTGGGCAAGATTGAAGGTGGGAGGAGAAGGGAAGAACTGAGGTTGAGATTGTTGGATGTCATTACCGATGTGATGGACATACACAACTTCTTGTAAACTTTCCATAAAACTGTTCACAATTTTAGGTACATTTTATTCCAGAAATAGCCGTTCATTAGTACATACATTCATTTTCCTTATCTACATATTTCTGTGGTTTTGAATCTCAGGGAAAACCTTCAGGGCTTCCTGCTGCCCTTTATGACTCACGTGTCCAAATAATCACACATGCTTCTATTTTCTTAAATTGACAGCAGTCCTGTTCATGTCCTTCCACCCACAACGATTCTGGAATCTGGTCCCTCAACCTTAGGGCAGGCTCATCAACACCTGAGGAATCCTTGGGCTCTATTGCTTATTAATTCACCGACTGACACGGCGCCTGTCAAATGCAGGCTCAGTGCCGTCATGCTCACCTGAGCACGTCTTCTGGTGTCCGAGGGGTGGGGGGGGCAGCAGGCCGAACCACCTCAGGCCTGTGGCCCACCTTGCTTTGAGGAGAGAAGCTGGCTGCCCAGCACCACGGATGACATGTTGGCACAAAGGAGTCCAGACGTGGAGGGATGTCGGGAGAGATGGCTGACCCCGGGGCAAAGGAAAAAATGCTCTGATTTTCCGTGAGACATCCTTTGCATGGGAGTTCTTCCTTGTGAAAGTGGCATCCATTCAGTGACTGACATCCTAGACCCTAGACTCTATCACACCGCACAGACCTCACATTTAGAAGGACCCTGTGCTAGGGGCTATGCTCAGTAGCTGTGATGTTCAACTTCTCAATAATTTCTGAACCTGAATATCATGCACCTGGTCATGAGTCAGTGACCGTGGTGACCTCCTGATGTGCTGATCTCAGGTCTTGGGTCTCAGGGACTAACCATCCCTGGGGCCTCAGAGACAAAAACACAGAAACTAAGTCAGAAGCAAGGAATGAGCCCGATGTTGTAGCCACAAAAACAAGCCTTGAATTGGGGCCTGGCAAGGCCATGGGATCCACACCTGTGCTCAGAGTGTCTCTGGCCCAAGAGTCAGTGGGACCCACAACACAGGAGACTGGTGCCCAGGCCAGGCCACTGCAGAAACGGGGACTTTTCAACTCAACTCCTGTGACTTGGACGCTGGGGTCAAATCAAAGGCAAGCTTCTCCTGACATGAAATGATCTCTCACCAAAGGTGCTGTTTCTGGTTGCCCGCTGAGTCCCAGCACCCAGTGTGTGCACAGGAAGCCTTGTTGTGTGTGTTTCACATGGGACCTCAAAGGAATTTCCTAGGAGATGAGGACTTCCTGTCAAAAGAGCATCATAAAATCATTTCAGACAATGTGTGCACAAGAAAAGAAATTTATGAGAGTGCATAAATTATTAAAAAAAACAAAAAACAAAAAACAAAAAAAAACTTGTACCAGCAGGGAAGATCTTTGGATAGTCATTTTCCAAACCATCCATCTCCAGATAGGATAGTCCTTGAAATGGATATGGTGCTCACATGCTTTCAAGAAAGTCCTTAACCATAATACTTTCCAGGAGTAATGTTTTAAATATTTAGCTCTGGGCTAAAGAGGACTTTAAAACAGAATGACAGCAACAGAAATCATACTGTTCACTGTCAGGGAAAGAGACAGGCCTGGGAAGGGGGCCTGAGAGAATTTCTGGTGATGAAATGTTCTCAGTCTTTACAGGTGAATGTTCCAAGGGCACATACAGATGGATTGATCAAAACCATTCTTTGGTTCACTGTACAGTGTGTAATGTTATTGTATATACAGTGGGTCCCTCGAACCACACTTTTTTGAACTTCATGGATCCAGTTCTGTGTGGAATTTTTAATAGATGCTAACTACAGACCTTGTTGTTCATCTGGCAAAGAATCACCCTGCAATGGGAGAGACCTGTGTTGGATCCCTGGGTGGGGAAGATCTGCTGGAGGAGGGAAAGGCTACCCAGTCCAGTATTCTGGCCTGGAGAATTTCAAGGACTGTATAGGGGTCACAAAGAGTCAGACACAACTGAGTAACTTTCACTTTCACTTTTGACAGTACTACACAATTGTGGCTGGTTGAATCTGCAGCTGTGGAATCATAAATAGACAGGGTTGACTGAATTTAAACAAGCTTTTACAGCAGGGTTAGGGCTGGGTCAGGGCCCCCAAACTTCCCATTATTCAAAGGTTTACTATAATTCTTATGCCAACAAAGTTGATGTAAAAACGCCTGAGGGTAAGTTACATGCTCTGTTTATCGCATGTAGTGAACCAGCAAGCACAATTACTTTCATTCCTGTGACATCTGAAGAACTCAAGTATAGGGCTTGAAGTCACAATGTGTCCCTATCTACTTTAGTACCTAGGAAGCACTAGAGGAGGCTGTCAAGAAATCCAGAGTCCTGTTACCTGCCAAGGACTTCATGTTTACTAAATCCTTCATGCTTACTAAATTCTTGGGAAACCCTGGAAGACGGTGTCCTGACTAATAAAATATGTCAACTAGACTCTGCCATGGATATTTAGCTTTATTTTTCTGGGTGCTCCTAAATGGGGTATTTTTGGAAAAGGAACCCTGTGAATAGGTGTATTTTAATAATAGATTAGATTAGCATTTTAATTGGTAAAGCAGATGACCCTCCATAACGTAGGTCGGCTTCATGAAACCAGGAGAAGAGATGAATAGACAAAAGAACACTGATCCTCCCCCAAGTAAGACATAATTGTCAGCTAACGGCCTTCACACAGGGCCACTAGTTCTTCTGCTTTTGAACTTAAACATCAGTTCCCCCTCAGTCTCTAGTAGCACCAGACCAGCCTGCAGCTTTTGCACTTACCAGCCTTAACAACTGTGTGAGCCAATTGCTTTAAAACATGTGTGTGTGTATGTATTTGTGTGTGTGTGTCTATTATTTATTTTTGTGGGGGACAGTTTTGGGGGGCAAAGATCACAAGAGATGAGGACAGACTTGAATCAAATTCCTTGCTCTGAAAGGAATGAAAAAAGAGATGTGGGCAAGTCAGTTCCACTCAGATGTGTAAACATATAAAATAATACTTACCTAGGATGATCTTTGGGACCATTAAAACACAGCAGAGGAAGGATGTCTCGGAGAGTCTATCGGATCTATCTAGGCCTGGAAGGCAGGCAGTCACCCTCACCACACTTCCTGAGCTGGGGTAGGAGAGTTTTTGTCCCAGAGGCACCTGATCATGCAGGGCTGTGTCTTGGCTGCTGGCACAGAGATACACGGCTGAGTCCGTCAGCTCCAAGGAGCTCAAGTTCAGCTCAGAGCGAGAGTCACTGAACTGTTTTGCTGAGAATCGATCTGGGAGCTGTGCTTCTCCCCTCACTTCCTGCCTGTAATACTGAACGAGGAACCGGGGGCCCTGGCCCAGGGCCTGTTGGTACCAGTACACAGAGAGGTGTCCAGAGACAGGGGAGCATCCCAGTGTCACTCGCTGTCCTCTTGCTTTAATCAGGTATCTTGGGGTTTGGGTGACTCCAGCATCCACAAGGCCTGTGGGGGAAGAAGATGGGGCTGAGAAAGACCGCAGGAGAGAAGCCAACGGTGCCTTGGTTTCAGGCAAAGTCAGGCTAGGAACACAGATTCTCTCTTGTGTCAAGGACCCACCTGCTGCCAGGAGACAAAGAGCCACACAGCAGACGGGGCTGCAGCCCATGGCAGGAGGGGCAGAGCTGTCCGGGGTCTCCTTGCTCAAAGCTCTGCTTCTCTGAGAGCCGGGATTCTGGGCCTCCTTCCCCTGATTGGAGGTGAGGCAGGGACGTCACTGCTCTGATGTCATTGCCCCTGCTGGTTCCCAGGAATCTGACCTCTCATTCCAGGTCAGCTGATCCAGGAACGCTGCTCTGTCCTGCAGTCTCTTAGATGACGTGTGAGCTGGACTGCTGGTCTGGGCGAGGCTGGGTTGATGCCCGACGCCCTTCCCCATTGCTCCTTTGCTTGTCTCTTCAGGCCGGTGTTTCCCTTTTCTGTTTCTTTCCTACCAAATCCCAGCTCCATACCCTTCACTTTTTCTGCAACCTCAGAGGCTCCTTCAGCATTGCATAGTTGAAATTCATGGCTCCCAGCTGGGACAGCAAGCCTGCAAATTAGTGTCTATGCTAGTCAGGCTTCTAGAGATAAAAACCCCAAATGAAGCTTTCTCTTAACCCTCTTGGTCCCAGGCACTAGCACTGTCCACTTGCTCTGCCCCAGAATCTTCTGGAGTTTGGCAGTTCCACAGCTTCCCCATGTGGTCTATGCGTGGAAACCAAGATTGTCTGTCCAGATTAAATAGTCATGTGATGCATTCATAGTAGAAAATATTTCACTGTTTGCCGATCGCACTGTGTTTTTGCTTGTTTTGTTTTTCTAAAGAACATACACACAATTAGAAACACAAACTCACAAACCAGCCTTCCTTAACTGATTTATGAGTTTGTATTTCAAGAGAAAAGAAAGGTGTTCATGCAGGAAATATTTAATACTTTGACTTTTAGAAGATTGTGATGAGGGAAATGCTACAAACTTGGGTTAGTTTTGGTGGTGGTGGTGGTGTTCAATTGCTAACTCCAGTCCAACTCTTGAGACCCCATATATCACAGTGCACCAAGCTCCCCTGTTCTTTACTGTCTCCCAGAGTTTTCTCAAATTCATGTCTTTTGTGTTGGTGATGCTATCTAACCACCTCTTTCTCTGCCACCCCCTTCTCCTTTTGCTTTCAGTCTTTCCCAACATCAGGGTCTAGGCTATTTAGATGCTAAAGACAGGCATTGGTGGAGAATACATACACACACAGTTTGCCTCTCCTTCTCTTGAGGGACTACAAAGGAATTATGGATGATTAATAATTTATTGAGGTTGCATTCTATTTGAGGACCCCAGGGAGCCTACTCAAACACGACCACTTAGGAATCATTACAAGGTTCCCTGAGTGGTAGGCTAGGACTTGACCCAGATGAGGGAGGAGAATCAAGGCTGAAGTAGAGAAGGGTTGGAACGAGGGCCCGGAAGGTGAGAGAGGAAAGACCCCACATCTGGGGAAGTTGGACAAGAGCAGAGACTACACAGGGGCCAGCCTTGGGGAGAAACTTCCACAGCGACAGGCATGTGGTGCCCAGGGAGAGACAAGAGGGTGTAGATGTACCTGACTTCCAAACACCCTTCCCTCCTGGAGGCCTCATGTTCAGACTGATACTAGGAGTCAGAGCTGGCTAGCATCTTTAGGCTCACGTGCGAGCTACGGTGAAAAGACAGAGAATGAAAGTGGACACATGTCCATGAGGCCCTGTTGTCAGGTCTGTGCCAGCAAAGATCTAAAACTACTGGCTATGCTGCCAGTGTGTCTGTGGGCTCCGAGGCTCCAGGTGCTAGGAGCCTGCAAGGGGCTCCCCAATGTTCAGGCTGCAGGGCGCTCATCTGTCTTTTTGCACAGAGAGGAGGTGGTTGTGTAGCGCCGTGGAGTAACTGCTGGCACAGAAGTACACAGATGTCTGGGAGCGGTTGGCAGACTTCAGCGTGAGAGGGAAGTTCTCTGTGTTTGGTCTGGAGACGCTGTACCCGTCGGGCACGTCTCCTTTCGCCGTGTAGGGAGTCGCAGCTGAGTAATGGATCAGCCTCAGCCCCAGTCCTGGGTCTTGTCGGTACCAGTACATATTATCATGGTTCATATCCTGAGTACAATTAAGTGTCACGTTCTGTCCTGTCCTCACGACCTGGAATCTGGGGTCCTGAGTGACACCAGCGTGGACCGCCCCTGTGGAGAAGGAGGACCGATGCTGCAGTCACAGAGGACATGCTCAGTGCTGGCACCCCAAGGGGACCCTGCCCCCAGGACTCACCTGCCTGCAGGAGACAGAAGACCACACAGCCCAGGAGGCCGGGGCTCATGGCGAGGGCGAGGTAGGCGGAGGGTCCTCTGGTCTGAGTGTGGATGAGAGGGGAGAGGGGCTCTCCAGGGAGTTCTTCTGAGATGTCACTGTCCTTGCCAGGCCCAAGAACCAACCTGTCACTCAGGGGGCCACGCCCATTTCCCCAGAGGCTCAAATCAGAAATGAACCTAAGTGAACAGTTCACATATGACCGACCTAGACAGCGTATTAAAAAGCAGAGGCAATTTATTTGCCAACAAAGGTCCATCTAGTCAACGCTATGATTTTTCCAGTAGTCACGTGCATATTTGAGAGTTGGTCTATAAAGAAAGCTGATCGCTGAAGAACAGGCTTCTAAAGATAAAAACACCAAATGAAGCTTTCTCTTAACCCTCCTGGTCCCAGGCACTAGCACTGTCCCATTGCTCTGCCCCAGAAACATCTGGAGTTTGGCAGTTCCACAGCGTCCCCATGTGGTCTATGCGTGAAACCAATATTGTCTGCCCAAATTTAATAGTCATGGGACGTGTTCATATTAGAAAATATTTCACAGTTTGCCTATCGCACTGTGTTTTTCTTTTGTTTTTCAAAAGGACACACACACAACTAGAACACAAAGACACACAGCAGCCTGCCATAGCTGGTTTATAATTTTGTATTTCACAAGAAAAGAAATGTGCTCATGCAGGAAATATTTAATACTTTGACTTTTAGAAGATTGTGATGAAAGAGATGCTATAATCTTGGGTTAGCTTTTGTTGGTGGTGGTGCTGTTCAATTGCAAACTCGAGTCCATCTCTTTGTGACCTCATGCATCGCAGCGCACCAAGCTCCCCTGTTCTTCACAATCTCCCAGAGGTTGCCCAAATTCATGTCTGTAGAGTCAGAGATGCTATCTAACCACCGCTTTCTCGGCCACCACCTTCTTGTCTTGCTTTCAGTCTTTTCCAGCATCAGGGTCTAGGCTATTTAGATGCTAACGACAGGCAGTGGTGGAGATTACATACACACACAGCTTGTCTCTCCTTCTCCTGAGGGACTAGCAAGGAATTTTGGATGATTAATAATTAACTGAGGTTTCATTCTGTTTGAGGACCCCAAGGAGCCTACTCAAACACGACCACTAGGGATCATTATAAGGTTCACAGGATGGTGAGCAAGGACATGACTCAGTTGAGGGAGGAGCATCAAGCCTGAAGTAGAGAAGGCTCGGAACGAGGGCCCAGATGGTCGGAGAGGAAAGACCCCACATCTGGGGAAGCTGGACAAGAGCAGAGAACACACAAGGGCCAGCCTAGCGGATAACCTTCCACAGCGACAGGCATGTGGTGCCCGGGGAGAGACGAGAGGGACTAGAGGTGTCTGATTTCCCAACACCCTTCCCTCCTGGAGGCCTCATGTTCAGACTGATACTAGGAGTCAGAGCTGGTAGCATGTTGCGTTCACCTGGCAGCTACGGTGAAAAGACAGAGAGTGAAAGTGGACACATGATAATGAGGCCCTGTTGTCAGGTCTGTGCCAGCCAAGATCAAAACTGCAGGCTATGCTGCCAGTGTGTCTGTGGGCTGCGAGGCTCCAGGTGCTAGGAGCCTGCAAAGGGCTCCACAAGTTTCAGGCTGCAGGGCCTTTTTGCACAGAGAGGAGGTGGCCGTGCAACGCTGTGCAGTCACTGCTGGCGCAGAAGTACACAGATGTCTGGGAGCGGTTGGCAGAATTCAGAGTCAGAGGGAACTTCTCTGTGCTTGGTCTGGAGACGCTGTACCCGTCGGGCACGTCTCCTTGCACGGTGGAGGGAGCCACAGCTGAGTAATGGATCAGCCTCAGCCCGTGTCCCGGGTCTTGTCGGTACCAGCACATATAGTTATGACCCAGATCCTGAGTACAATTAAGGGTGGTGCTCTGTCCTGTCCTCACGACCTGGAACCTGGGGTCCTGGGTGACACCAGCGTGGACCGCCCCTGTGGAGAAGGAGGACCGATGCCGCAGTCACAGAGGACATGCTCAGTGCTGGCACCCCCAGGGGACCCTGCCCCCCAGGACTCACCTGCCTGCAGGAGACAGAAGACCACACAGCCCAGGAGGCAGGGGCTCATGGTGGGGGCGGGGCAGGCAGAGGGTCCTCTGATCTGAGTGTGGATGAGAGGGGAGAGGGGCTCTCCAGGCAGTCCTTCTGAGATGTCCCTGTCCCTGCCAGGCCCCAGAGCCAACCTGACACTCAGGGACCACGCCCCTTCCCCCAGAGGCTCAAATCAGAAATGATCCTAAGTGAACTGTTCACAACAGGGAGATCCATCCAGATCAATGGACATACGCCTGACAAGTAGATGTAAATTTTCTGTCAAACTAATTAAATTTTGTGTGTGTTCTAGTCCAGAGATAGATCTCATTAATACCTTTATTACTTTTATTTATCTGCATATTTCTGTAGTGTTAAATCTTGTGGAAATCCTTCTGGCTTCCTGTTGACTTTGTGACTGATGTGACCCAGTAGGACTTCAAGGTTCCATTTCTGCATAATTGACCACAGTCCTGAGATTGTCCCTTCACCTACCATGTTTCTCCAGGAATCTGCTCCCAACCTCATTGCAGCCTCATCAACATTTGAGGAATTGTTCGGTCTATTTCTAATCAATTCACTGACAGACGGTCGACCAGCTAAATGCAGGTACACATCAATCATGTTCACAGGAGCCCGTGTTTCCCGTGTCGGGGAGGGAGCAAGCAGAGCCCCCTCAGGCCTGTGACCCACCTTTCTGGGTGTAGAGAAGCTGGTTGCCCACCACCCCCGATGACATATTGGCACAAAGGAATACAGACGTAAGAGGGACATGGCAAGAGGTGGCAGACTCCAGGGTAACTGAAAAATGCTCTTTATTTATTGAGAGGTTCTTTCCATGGGAATACCTCCTTGTGATGCACAACTGCATTCATTGAGTAACAGTTCATATCTTACAGCCCCACACTGTCTCTGTTACACATAGCCCAGCACGTATATGGACTTTGCTCTGTATGGAGCCATTTCCATGAGGAAAAGAACCACAGGTGCTGAGAACAAACTTGAGCAGAAGCCTAGTTGTAAGGTATGAAGTGTGAGATCTGGGCAATTCCCGTCCCCTCAGATGTACAAAGAGTTAAAATAATACTTATCTTGACGATCTTAGTGAGCATTAAAGCATGTAAAGAAATGAATGTCTGGGAAAGTCTATCGCTCTACCAGAGACTGGGCTTGGCAGGCTGGCAGCTGACACACGGGGCAACACTTCCTGAGCTGGGGCAGGGGCATTTTTGTCCCAGAGGCACCTGATCACACAGGGCTGTGTCTTGGCTGCTGGCACAGAGATACAGGGCTGAGTCCGTCAGCTCCTAGGACCCCAAGTTCAGCTCTGCGCAAAGATCACTGAACTGTTTTCCTGAGAGTCAATCTGATATGTTTCCTTTCTCACTAATTTCCCTGTTGTAATACTGAATGAGAAACTGGGGGCCCTGGCCCAGGGCCTGTTGGTACCAGTACACAGAGAGGTGTCCAGATTAAGGGGAACATCTCAGTGTCACTTGCTGTTTTCCTGATTTGATCCGGTACTTGGGTGTCTGGGTGACTTCAGAATCCACCAGGCCTGTAAGGGGGAGACAAGGAAACTGAGGGCAGAGCACAGGGAAGCCTCCTGCCTCAACCGTCATCACGGGCTTCTGTCGCAGGGTGACAGAACATCTCAGAAGCCCCCACTGTGTCCAGACTCACCTGCTCCCGGGAGGCAGAGAGTCACACAGCAGAGGAGCCTGGAGCCCATGGCAGCATCAGGAACCCAAGGCTGCTGCTGGCTGGGGGCGGGGCTCCTGGGGTGAGTGGTGTAAGTGCTGACCCTCCTGCTTCCCTGATTGGAGCGTTTGCCTATGACGTCACTGCTCTGTGTCTCTGCAGGCTGCTCTTGTCCACTGGACCCCTCAGCATTACCCAGGGCTGGCTCCTCTATGCCCTTCCCTGTCCTGACAGCCCCTCAGCAAGTTTGGGTGTGAGGTGAGTTTCATCCCCTGGTCCCATGTGCCCACAACATGTCTTGTTCTCCTCTGCCTGACCCTGCCTGACACTCAGCCCCACGACCTCACCAACCACCCCAACCCCTTCACCTCCTCCTCACATGCTGATCCAGGATACGACCACCGTGAACATCCTGAGGTTCCAGGCACGTCTCCAGTTCCCTTGGCAGGGAGGAGTCTGTGCTGGTTCCATATGTCTTGGAACAATTCAGGGAACTCAAACCTGCTCCCAGATGCAGGCATGATATAGCCAAGGTTCCCTTAAACTGCCCTCTCCAGAGAGATTCTCAACCCCTCCCAAATACACCTTACTTACCTTGGAAACACAGTGCCTCCAAGTGGCCAAAGGTCCAGGGTCTCATGGATTTCCACCATTTGTTTAAAGCAAGGGTACAAAAATCCCTGACCCTGCACACACACACACACAGACACAGACACACACAGACACACACACACACACTCACACACAGACACACACACAGACACACACACACACACACACAGACACACATTCACACACTCAGACACACAGACACACACACAGACACACAGACACACACACACAGACACACACAGACACACAGACACACACTCACACAGACACACACTCACACACACACACACACACGCATACGCACACCTGTTCTACTGCCTTCCTAGCCTGGCTGATAGGGTTTATCTTCAAATCCACTCTTAGCCTCTGGAGGCAGAAGACTTTATGATCCAAACTTTTTACTGAGAGGGAAATGATTGCGGCACCACTACAATGATGTAGTTATCTAAGATGGAAATATATAATCATAGAATAAATACTCCTCTGAGGATCTCAAGTGAATCTGCCAGCAAACATTGTTCTATAACTACTTCTGATTAATCAGATGTATATATTTCTAGATTGTGTATTTAAATTGAGCATTATCAAATTCTAGATAAAACTTTTTATAAAGAAGTTTTAGAAACATGAACTCATTTATTTCTGCACTTATAAAATCTTGATAAAATGGGGGTGATGTATGATATATTTTGACTTTGAGAAGATTTTGATGAGGGCGCCAGGTGGTGGCAACCTGGCCTTGGTAAGATGAGATGCTAAGGAAGTCAGGGCAGGCGGGCAGTGGGAGAACACACAAAGATGATCTGTCCCCCTGAGATGAACTCCCATGAGTTTTTGGATGATTGATGATTAACTGAAGTTGATTTCTCTTTGATGATTCCATCGAGCTTGCTCAAAGCAGAGCACGTGGAGGGGCCACTTTAGAAGCCTCCCTGCACAATGAGAAGGGACCTGAGGCAGATGAGGGAGGAGCCTGTGGCTATGGGAGAGAGGGCCAGGGAGCTGATGCAGAGAGGTGGGGAGAGGAATGTCCTGCCTGCCTGGGAAAGGTGGGCAAGAGAAGAGAGCATGTGAGAGTCAGGCTGGGGGAGAACCTTCCAGAGAGACATTGATGAAGTGCCTGAGGTAAGACAGGAGGGCCTATTTAAATCTAATTTACCAACATCCTTCCCTCCTAGAGGTCTCAGGCTCAGGTGATGACTAGGAGTCAGAGCTGGGGAAGCATCTTCCTGGTTCACAGGGAGGATGCAGCAGAAAGACAGAGACCGATGGTGGACCCATGGCCCTGAGGCCTGGGAGTGAGGCTGGGGCAGCGTTGTCCACACACCCAGGGTCACACTGCAGGCACGTGGCCCACAAAGGCCCAAGGTTTCTGGTGCTAGGAGCCAGCTCGTGGGCACCCAGTACTTTTTGCACAGAGAGGAGGTGGCCGTGCAGCGCCGTGGAGTCACTGCTGGCGCAGAAGTACACAGATGTCTGGGAGCGGTTGGCAGACTTCAGCGTCAGAAGGAAGTTCTCTTTGTTTGATCTGGAGACGCTGTAACCCTCGGGCACATCTCCTGGCTCGCTATTGGGCGCAGCAGCAGAGTAATGGATCAGCTTCAGCCCGTGTCCCGGGTCTTCTCAGTACCAGCACATATAGTTATGACCCAGATCCTGAGTACACTTAAGTGTCACGCTCTGTCCTGTCCTCACGACCTGGAATCTGGGGTCCTGAGTGACACCTGCGTGGACCGCCCCTGTGGAGAAGGAGGACCAATGCTGCAGTCACAGTGGACATGCTCAGTGCTGGCACCCCCAAGGGGACCCTGCCCCCAGGACTCACCTGCCTGCAGGAGACAGAAGACCACACAGCCCAACAGGCAGGGGCTCATGGCAGGGCCGGGGCAGGCAGAGGACCCTCTGGTCTGAGTGTGGATGAGAGGGGAGAGGGTCTCTCCAGGGAGTCCTTCTGAGTTGTCACTGTCCCTGCCAGGCCCCAGAGAAGGCCTGCCACAAGGCGGCCACGCCCCTTCCCCCAGAGGCTCAAATCAAAGATGAACCTCAGAGAGTCACTTCCTAGAGTGGTTGATAAGAAGTCTAGGATCCCCGAGGAAGAGAAAGAAGCCCAGAGCCCCAGAGAAGGTGAAAGGGGTCCAGGGCTCTCAAGGAGCAAAGAACAAACATTTTTTCTACATTGCTTTGGTTAGTCAATCGAGCACTGTATCTTGCTCGAGGAGATGTTTCTCCTTACAAAGAACCTTCTCACTAATCTTGTTATCTTAAGATGTATTTTGTGTAAGTGGGTTTGGTGAGACCTTTCTATTGCCAGTTCTAATCTTGTTAATTTAAGATGTATGTTGTGAATGGGTCTGATAAAACTATATAAGGCCTAGATAAGACTAGCAAGTGGGGGCACTCTCCCTCCCCCTTCAATGTCTATGTCAGCAGTTTTCCTTGTCCCTTTTTATACTTTAATAAAACTCAGCTACACAAAATCTCCTGAATGATCAAGACTGGTCCCTGGTCCCGAAGCTAAATCGTCTTCGGAAATCATGAATCCGACACCTTTCAACGGAAGCTATCAAACCTGAGTGAACAGTTCATAACAGGGAGACCCATTCAGCTCACCGGACATAAGCCTTACAAGTTGATGTAATCTTTCTGTGAAACTGATCAAATTTTTTGTATGTTCTAGTCCAGAGATAATTTTTCATTAACACATACGTTTCATTTATTTATCTGCATATTTCTGTAGTTTTAAGTCTTGGGGAAATCCTTCTGGCTTCCTGTTGCCCCTTATGACTCATGTGTCCCAATAGGACTTCAAGGCCTATTTGCACTGTAATTGCCTGCAGTCCTGAGAAGGTCCCTCCACCTACCATGTTTCTCCAGGTGTCTGATCCTACCCTATCACAAGCTCATCAACACTGAGGAATTGTTTGGTCTGTTTCTTATCAATTCACTGGCAGTTGGTCCACCAGCCAAAGGCAGGTACAGCTCCTTCAAGTTCACAGGAGGCCCTGCTTCCCAGGTCTGGGGAGGGAGCAAGCAGATACCCTCAGGCCTGTGACCCACCTTTCTGAATGGAGAGAAGCCTTTTGCCCAGCTCGGGTTACTTATTGGCACAAAGGAATGCAGACTTAAGAGGGACATGGAGAGAGATGCAGACTCCAGAATAAACAAAAACTGCTCTGTTTTTATTTGAGAGATTCCTCCATGGGAATACGTCCTTGTGAAGCAGGACCACCATTCACTGAATAAAAGTTCATATCATAGAGCCCCAAATTCTGTCTTGTTACACATGACCCCCATGCATATCTAATTTGTTCTGTAGGGAGGCAGTCCCATTGGGGCCAGGGACCACAGGTGTTGAGAAGAGACTTGAGTCAGAGTCCTTGCTATAATAATTATGAAGTATGAGATCTGGGCACTTCATGTTCACTCAGATGTATAAAAAGTTAAAATAATATGTACCTTGCATGATCTTTGTGAGCACTAAAATATATCAAGAAATGAACATCTGGGGAAGACTGTCTACTCTATCAGAGACTGGGCTTGGCAGGCTGGCAGTCCACACACTCACTACCACTTCCTGAGCTGGGGCAGGAGTGTTTTTGTCCCAGAGGCACCTGATCATGCAGGGCTTTGTCTTGGCTGTTGGCACAGATATACAGGGCTGAGTCCGACAGTTCCAAGAGCCCAAGTTCAGCTCCGAGCGAAAATCACTGAACTGTTCTCCTGAGAATCGATCTGATGTGTTTCCTTTCTCATTATCTTCCCTGTTGTAATACTGAATGAGGAACTGGGGGCCCTGGCTCAGGGTCTGTTGGTACCGGTACACAGAGTGATGTCCAGATTCAGGGGAACATCTCAGCATCACTTGCTGCTTTCTTGATTTGATCAGATATTTGGGGGTCTGGGTGAATTCAGAATCCACCAGGCCTTTTGGGGAGGAGACAGAAGGAAGCTGAGGGCAGAGCACTGGAAAGCCTCCTGTTGCAGTCCTCATCACCAAGCTTCTATCTCAGGGAGGCAAAGGCATCTCAGAAGCTCCCACACTGTGTCCAGGGCTCACCTGCTCCCAGGAAGCAGAGTCACACAACAGAGGAGTCTGGAGCTCATGGCAGCATCAGGAACCCAAGACTGCAGCTGGCTGTGGGCCAGTCTCCTGGGGTGAGTGGTGTAAAGTGCTGACCCTCCTGCTTCCCTGATTGGAGCATTTGCCTATGATATCACTGCTCTGTGTCTCCCCAGGTTGCCCTTGTACTGTACTCCTTGCCAGGACCAAAGGTGAAACCTCTATGCCATTCCTTTCCCTTCACAGACCCTGAGCCAGGGGTTGTGTGAAGGGTTCATCATTCCCATATGCCCACAACATAGCTTGTTGTCCTCTGCCTGGCCCTGCCTGACACTCAGCTAGGCACTCACCTGGCTGGGAATCACCAGGTAATCAGCTGACAATCACCCAGCCCTCCCCAGCCACACCAACCCCTTCACCTCCACTTCCCTTGCAGCTCCAGGAGACCATCTCCTGGGCACATCCTGAGGATCCAGGCACATCCCCACTTTCCCTGGCAGTAAGGAGTCTGTGCTGGTTCCATGTGTCCTGGAACCTCAGGATCTCAGGGATCTCAAACCTGCTTTCTCAGGCAGGCATGTAGCCAAGGTTCCTTAAAGCTGCCCTCCCCAGGGTGAATCTCCACCCCTTCCAAGTCCCCTGCTTACCGTGGGCCCACAGCGCCTCCTAGAGGCCAAAGGTCCAGAGTCTCATGGATCTCTGCCTTCTGTCTAAAGCAAGAATGTAAACACCCCACACCCTGACACACACACACTTGTTCTAGTGTCTTCCCATCCTGGCTGACTTCAGATTGGTCTTCAAATTCCCTCTTAGCCTCTGGAGGTAAAAGACTGTAGAAACCAACATTTCCATTAAGAAGAAAATTTCACTGACAGTAGCATGCTCAGGGGGAATCACACAGACCTTCAATACAGACACTCTGATGAGCTCAGGGGAATACAGCCTGGGACACTGCATTCCTTAGATCCCTCTGATTACAGATCCACATATTTCTAGATTTTCTATATAAATTAAGTATTATTATATTCTAGGTAATGGATTTATGTGCACAGATTATATACATTAATCCATTTGTTTTTAAACTTTTAAAACTTTGAAATTAAAAACACCAACCGTGCACTGTATTTAAGGTAGATGCAGCTGGGCGTGATAGGAGACTGCACACTCCGTGTCACACTGCAGACGTGTGGCCCTGGGCTCCGAGGCTCCGCGTGCGAGAAGCCTGCAAGGGGTTCTTCTATTTCCAGGCCGCAGGGCTTCCCTTATCTTTTTGCACAGAGAGGAGGTGGCCGTGCAGCGCCGCGGAGTAACTGCTGGTGCAGAAGTACACAGATGTCTGGGAGCGGTTGGCAGACTTCAGCGTGAGAGGGAAGTTCTCTGTGTTTGGTCTGGAGACGCTGTACCCGTCGGGCACATCTCCTTTCTCCGTGTTGGTAGCCACAGCTGAGTAATGAATCAGCCTCAGCCCGTGTCCCAGGTCCTGTCAATACCAGTACATGCGGTCATGACCCAAATCCTGAGTGCATTTCAGTGTTGTCCTCTGTCCTGCCCTCACGACCTGGAACCTGGGGTCCTGAGTGACACCAGCGTGGACCGCCCCTGTGGAGAATGAGGACCGATGCTACAGTCAGATTGCACATGCTCAGTCCTGGCACCCCCAGGGGACCCTTCCCCCAGGACTCACCTGCCTGCAGGAGACAGAAGACCACACAGCCCAGGAGGCAGGGGCTCATGGCAGGGGCAGGGCAGGTGGAGGGCCCTCTGGTCTGAGTGTGGATGAGAGGGGAGAGGGGCTCTCCAGGGAGTCCTTCTGAGATGTCCCTGTCCCTGCCAGGCCCCAGAGCAAACCTTTCACTCAGGGACCACGCCCCTTCCCCCAGAGGTTCAAATCAGAAATGATCCGAAGTGAACAGTTCACATATGACCGACCTAGGCAGCATATTAAAAAGCAGAGACAATTTATTTACCAACAAAGGGCCATTTAGTCAACGCTATGATTTTTCCAGTAGTATCGTATGGATGTGAGAACTGGACTATAAAGCAAGCTGATCGCTGAAGAATCTACGTTTTTCAACTGTGGTGTTGGAGAAGACACGAGAGTCCCTTGGAGTGCAAGGAGATCCAAGCAGTCCATCCAAAATAAAGTCAGCCCTGAATATTTATTTGAAGGACTGATGCTAAAGCTGAAACTCCAATACTTTGGCCACCTGATGTGAAGAACTGACTCATTTGAAAAGACCCTGATGCTGGCCAAGATTGAAGAGGGGAGGAGAAGGGAACAACAGAGGTTGAGATTGTTGGATGGCATTACCAATGTGATGGACATGCACAAGTTCTTGTAAACTTTCCATAAAACTGTTCACAACTTTAGGTACATTTTATTCCAGAAATAGCTGTTCATTAATACATACATTCATTTTCCTTATCTACATATTTCTGTGGTTTTGAATCTCAGGGAAAATCTTCAGGGCTTCCTGCTGCCCTTTATGACTCACGTGTCCAAATAATCACACATGCTTCTATTTTCTTAAATTGACAGCAGTCCTGTTCATGTCCTTCCACTCACAATGATTCTGGAATCTGGTCCCTCAACCTTAGGGCAGGCTCATCAACACCTGAGGAATCCTTGGGCTCTATTGCTTATTAATTCACGACTGACAGGGTGCCTGTCAAACGCAGGCTCAGTGCCGTCATGCTCACCTGAGCACGTCTTCTGGGGTCTGAGGGGTGGGGGGGCAGCAGGCCAAACCACCTCAGGCCTGTGGCCCACCTTGCTTGGAGGAGAGAAGCTGGATGCCCAGCACCACGGATGACATGTTGGCACAAAGGAATCTAGACGTGCAGGCATGTCGGGAGAGATGGCTGACCCAGGGCAAAGGAAAAATGCTCTGATTCTATGTGAGACATCCATTGCATGGGATACTTCCTTCTGAAAGTGGCAGCCATTCAGTGACTGACATTCTAGAGCCCTAGACTCTATCACATCGCACAGACCTCACATTTAGAAGGACCCTGTACTAGCTGCTATTCTCAGCTGCTGTGATTTTCAACTTCTCAGTAATTTCTGAACCTGAATATCATGCACCTGGTCATGAGTGGGTGACCGTGGTGACCTCCTGATGTGCTGGTCTCAGGTCTTGGGTCTGAGGGACTAACTATTCCTGGGGCCTCAGAGACAAAAACACAGAAACTAAAGTCAGAAGCAATGAATGAGCCCGATGTTGTAGCTACAAAACAAGCCATGAATTGGGGCCTGGCAAGTCCATGGGATCCACACCTGTGCTCAGAATGTCTCTGGTCCAAGAGACAGTGGGACCCGCAACACAGGAGACTAGTGCCCAGGCCAGGCCGCTACAGAAAGGGGGACTTTTCAACTCAACTCCTGTGACTTGGACGCTAGGGTCAAATCAAAGGCAAGCTTCTCCTGACATGAGATGATCTCTCACCAAAGGTGCTGCTTCTGATTGCCGGCTCAGTCCCAGCACCCAGTGTGTGCACAAGAAGCCTTGTTGTGTGTGTTTCACATGGGACCTCAAAGGAATTTCCTAGGAGATGAGGACTTCCTGTCAAAATAGCATCATAAAATCATTTCAGACAATGTGAACACAAGAAGGAAATTTTTAAAAGTGCATAAATAATTTTTTTTTTTTTTTAAACTTGTACCAGCGGGGAAGATCTTTGAATGATCATTTTCCAAACCATCCATCCCCAGATAGGATAGTCCCTGGATATGGTGCTCACATGCTTTCAAGAAAGTCTTTAACCATAATACTTTCCAGGAGAAATGTTTTAAATATTTAGCTCTGGGCTAAAGAGGACTTTAAAACAGAATGACAGCAACAGAAATCATACTGTTCACTGTCAGGGAAAGAGACAGGCCTGGGAATGGGGCCTGAGAGAATTTCTGGTGATGAAATGTTCTCAGTCTTTATAGGTGAATGTTCCATGGGCGCATACAGATGGAAGGATCAAACCCATTCTTCGGTTCACTGTAGTGTGTAATGTTATTGTATATACAGAGGATCCCACGAACCACACTTTTTTGAACTTCCTGGGTCCAGTTTTGTGTGGAATTTTTAATAGATGCTAACTACAGACCTTGTTGTTCATTGGTAAAGAATCTCCCTGCAATGGGAGAGACCTGGGTTGGATCCCTGGGTGGGGAAGAACTGCTGGAGGAGGGAAAGGCTGCCCACTCCAGTATTCTGGCCTGGAGAATTTCAAGGACTGTATAGGGGTCACAAAGAGTCAGACACAACTGAGTAACTTTCACTGTCACTTTTCACAGTACTACACAATTGTGGCTGGTTGAATCTGCAGCTGTGGAATCATAAATAGAGAGGTTTGACTGAATTTAAACAAACTTTTACAGCAGGGTTAGGGCTGGTCAGGACCCCCAAACTTCACATTATTCAAATGTTTACTATCATTTTTATGCCAATAAAGTTGATGTAAAAACGCCTGAGGGTAAGTTACTTGCTCTGTTTATCTCATGTATTGAGCCAACAAACACAATTTTTCTTTCCTGTGACACCTGAAAACCTCAAGTATAGGGCTTGAAGTCACAATGTGTCCATATCTACTTTAGTACCTAGGAAGCACTAGAGGAGGCTGTCAGAGATTAGCAAAGGGAGTCAAGAAATCCAGAGTTCTGTTACCTGCCAGGGATTTGATGCTTACCAAATTCCTGTGCAAGCCTGGAAGACGGTGTCCTGACTAATACAATATGTCAGCTTGACTCTGCCATGGCTATTTAGCTTTATTTTTCTTGGTGCTCCAAAGAGGGATATTTTTTGGTTCAGACGGCAAAGCATCTGCCTGCAATGTGGGAGACCCGGGTTTGATCTCTGGGTCAGGAAGATCCTCTGGCAAAGGAAATGACAACCCACTCCAGTACTCTTGCCTAGAAAATTCCATGGATGGAGGAGCCTGGTGGGCTACAGTCCATGGGTTGCAAAGAGTTGGACACGACTCAGCGACTTCACTTTCAACATGTGAATAGGTATATTTTAATAATAGATTAGATTAACATTTTAATTCGTAAAGCAGATGACCCTCCATAACGTAGGTGGTCTTCATGAAACCAGGTGAAGAGATGAACAGAGGAAAACACTGATCTTCCCCCAATTAAGAGATAATTGGCAGCTGATGGCCGTCACACTGGGCCATTAGTTCTGCTTTTCAACTTAAACATCAGTTCCCCCTCAGTCTCTAGTAGCACAAGACCAGCCTGCAGCTTTTGGACTTACCAGTCTTAACATATATGTGAGCCACTTGCTTTAAAACATGTACGTGTGTATGTGTGTGTATGTGTGTTTGTGTGTGTATGTGAGTTTATGTGTATTATTTATTCTATGTGGGGGACAGTTTTATGGGGGCGAAGACCACAACTAATGAAGACAGGCTTGAATCAAATTCCTTGCTCTGAAAGTAATGACACAGAAGATGTGGACAAGTCAGTTCCACTCAGATGTGTAAACAGTTAAAATAATACTTATCTAGCATGATCTTTGGATGCATTAAAACGCAGCAGAAGAAGAATGTCTCGGAGAGTCTATCGGATCTATCTAGGCCTGGAAGGCAGGCAGTCACCCTCACCACACTTCCTGAGCTGGGGTAGGAGAGTTTTTGTGCCAGAGGCACCTGATCATGCAGGGCTGTGTCTTGGCTGCTGGCACAGAGATACACGGCTGAGTCTGTCAGCTCCAAGGAGCTCAAGTTCAGCTCAGAGCGAGAGTCACTGAACTGTTTTGCTGAGAGTCGATTGGGAGCTGTGCTTGTCCCCTCACTTCCTGCCTGTCATACTGAACGAGGAACCGGGGGCCCTGGCCCAGGGCCTGTTGGTACCAGTACACAGAGAGGTGTCCAGAGACAGGGGAGCATCCCAGGGTCACTCGCTGTCCTCTTGCTTTAATCAGGTATCTTGGGGTTTGGGTGACTCCAGCATCCACAAGGCCTGTGGGGGAAGAAGATGGGGCTGAGAAAGACCGCAGGAGAGAAGCCGATGGTGCCTTGGTTTCAGGCAAAGTCAGGCTAGGAACACAGATTCTCTCCTGTGCCAAGGACCCACCTGCTGCCAGGAGACAAAGAGCCACACAGCAGACGGGGCTGCAGCCCATGGCAGGAGGGGCAGAGCTGTCCGGGGGGGTCTCCTTGCTCAGAGCTCTGCTTCTCTGAGAGCTGGGGTTCTGGGCCTCCTTCCCCTGATTGGAAGTGAGGCAGGGACATCACTGCTCTGATGTCATTGCCTCTGCTGGTTCCCAGGAATCTGACCTCTCATTCCAGGTCAGCTGATCTACGAACGCTGCTCTGTCCTGCAGTCTCTTAGATGACCTGTGAGCTGGACTGCTGGTCTGGGCGAGGCTGGGTTTATGCCCGACGCCCTTCCCCGTGGCTCATTCACTTCTCTCTTCAGGCCGGTGTTTCCCTTTTCTGTTTCTTTCCTACTACCTCCCAGCTCCATACCCTTCACTTTTTCTGCAACCTCAGAGGCTCCTTCAGCATTGCAGAGTTGAAGTTCATGGCTCCCACCTGGGACAGCTAGCCTGCAAATTAGTGCCTGTGCTAGTCAGGCTTCTAGAGATAAAAACACCAAATGAAGCTTTCTCTTAACCCTCCTGTCCCAGGCACTAGGAGTGTCCCCTTACTCTGGTCCAGAAACTTCTGGAGTTTGGCAGTTCCACAGCGACCCCCTGTGGTATATGTGTGGAAACCAAGATTGTCTGCCCAGATTTTATGGTCATGGGATGTGTTCATATTAGAAAATATTTCACTGTTTGCTGACCGCACTGCGTTTTTCCTTGTTTTGTTTTTCCAAAGAACATACATGCAATTAGAAACACAAACTCACAAACCAGCCTGCCTTAAGATTTATGATTTTGTATTTCAAGAGAAAAGAAAGGTGTTCATGCAGGAAATATTTAATACTTTGACTTTTAGAAGATTGTGCTGAGGGAATTGCTACAAACTTGGGTTAGTTTTTGTTGGTGGTGGTGGTGTTCAATTGCTAACTGCAGTCCAACTCTTTGAGACCCCATGCATTGCAGCACTCCAAGCTGCCCTGTTCTTCCCTGTCTCACAGAGTTTGCTCAAATTCATGTCTGTTGAGTCGGTGATGCTATCTAACCACCTCTTTCTCTGCCACCCCCTTCTCCTTTTGCTTTCAGTCTTTCCCAACATCAGGGTCTAGGCTATTTAGATGCTAAAGACAGGGAGTGGTGGAGAATAGATACACACACAGTTTGCCTCTCCTTCTCCTGAGGGATACAAAGGAATTATGGTGGCTCAGAGGTTAAAGCGTCTGCCTACAATGCGGGAGACCTGGGTTCCATCCCTGGGTCAGGAAGATCCCCTGGAGAAGGAAATGGCAACCCACTCCAGTATTCTTGGCTGGAGAATCCCATGGACGGAGGAGCCTAGTGGCTATAGTCCACGGGGTCGAAAAGAGTCGGACACAACTGAGTGACTTCACTTTCACTCACTAAGAATTAACTGAGGTTGCATTCTCTTTGAGGACCCCAAGGAGCCTACTCAAACAGGACCACGTAGGGATCATTATAAAGTTCCCTGGGTGATGGGCAAAGACATGACCCAGATGAAGGAGGAGCAGCTAGGCTGAAGTAGAGAACGGTGGGAACAAGGGCCAGGAAGGTGGAAGAGTAAAGACCCCACATCTGGGGAAGTTGGACAAGAGCAGAGACCACACAAGGGCCTGCCTGCGGGAGAACCTTCCACAGCGACAGGCATGTGGTGCCTGGGGAGAGACGAGAGGGTCTAGATGTACCTGATTTCCCAACACCCTTCCCTCCTGGAGGCCTCATGTTCAGACTGATACTAGGAGTCAGAGCTGGCTAGCATCTTTAGGCTCACGTGGAAGCTATGGTGAAAAGACAGAGTGAGAGCGGACACATGTCCATGAGGCCCTGTTGTCAGGTCTGTGACAGCAAAGATAAAAAACTACTGCCTATGCTGCCAGTATGTCTGTGGGCTCCGAGGCTCCAGTTGCTAGGAGCCTGCTGGGGCTCCCCAAGTTCCAGGCTGCAGGGCCCTCATCTGCCTTTTTGCACAGAGAGGAGGTGGCCGTGCAGCGCCGTGGAGTCACTGCTGGCACAGAAGTACACAGATGTCTGGGAGCGGTTGGCAGATTTCAGCGTCAGAGGGAAGTTCTCTGTGCTTGGTCTGGAGACGCTGTACCCGTCGGGCACATCTCCTTTCACCATGGAGGGAGCCACAGCTGAGTAATGGATCAGCCTCAGCCCGTGTCCCGGGTCTTGTTGGTACCAGCACATATAGTTATGACCCAGATCCTGAGTACAATTAAGTGTGGCGCTCTGTCCTGTCCTCACGACCTGGAATCTGGGGTCCTGAGTGACACCAGCGTGGACCGCCCCTGTGGAGAAGGAGGACAGATGCTGCAGTCACAGTGGACAAGCTCAGTGCTGGCACCCCCAGGGGACCCTGCCCCCAGGACTCACCTGCCTGCAGGAGACAGAAGACCACACAGCCCAGGAGGCAGGGGCTCATGGCGGGGTCGGGGCAGGCAGAGGGCCCTCTGGTCTGAGTGTGGATGAGAGGGGAGAGGGGCTCTCCAGGGAGTCCTTCTGAGATGTCCCTGTCCCTGCCAGGCCCCAGAGCCGACCTGTCACTCAGGGAACCACGCCCCTTCCCCCAGATGCTCAAATCAGAAATGAACCTGAGTAAACTGTTCACAACAGGGAGATCCATCCAGATCAACGGACATAAGCCTGAGAAGTGGATGTAAACTTTCTCTCAAACTAATTAAATTTTGCATGTGTTCTAGTCCAGAGATAATTTTTCATTAATACTTTTATTACTTTCATTTATCTGCATATTTCTGTAGTTTTTAATCTTGTGGAAATCCTTCTGTCTTTGCATTGACTTTATGACTGATGTGACCCACTAGGACTTCAAGGTTCCATTTCTGTATAATTGACCACAGTCCTGAGATTGTCCCTTCATCTACCATGTTTCTCCAGGAATCTGCTCCCAACCTCACTGCAGGCTCATCAACATTTGAGGAATTGTTTGGTCTATTTCTAATCAATTCACTGACAGACGGTCCACCAGCTAAATGCAGGTACAGCTCGTTCATGTTCACAGGAGCCCGTGTTTCCCATGTCGGGGAGGGAGCAAGCAGAGCCCCCTCAGGCCTGTGACCCACCTTTCTGGGTTTAGAGAAGCTGGTTGCCCACCACCCCAGATGACACATTGGCACAAAGGAATACAGACGTAGGAGGAACATGGCAAGAGGTGGCAGACTCCAGGGTAACTGAAAAATGCTTTTTCTTTATTGAGAGGTTCTTTCCATGGGAATACCTCCTTGTGATGCACAGCTGCCATTCACTGAGTAACAGTTCATATCTTACAGCCCCACACTGTCTCTGTTACACAGAGCCCAGCACGGATATGGACTTTGCTCTGTATGGAGCCATTTCCATGAGGAAAAGAACCACAGGTGCTGAGAACAAACTTGAGCAGAAGCCTAGTTGTAAGTTATGAAGTGTGATATCTGGGCAATTCCCGTCCCCTCAGATGTACAAACAGTTAAAATTATACTTATCTTGATGATCTTAGTGAGCATTAAAGCATATAAAGAAATGAATGTCTGGGAAAGTCTATCGCTCTACCAGAGACTGGGCTTGGCAGGCTGGCAGCTGACACCCTGGGCACCACTTCCTGAGCTGGGGCAGGGGTGTTTTTGTCCCAGAGGCACCTGATCATGCAGGACTGTGTCTTGGCTGCTGGCACAGAGATACAGGGCGGAGTCCGTCAGCTCCTAGGACCCCAAGTTCAGCTCTGCGCAAAGATCACTGAACTGTTTTCCTGAGAATCAATCTGATATGTTACCTTTCTTACTAACTTCCGTGTTGTAATACTGAATGAGGAATTGGGGTTCCTGGCCCAGGGCCTGTTGGTACCAGTACAAAGAGAGGTGTCGAAGGACAGGGTAACATCTCAGCGTCACTTGCTGCTTTCTTGATTTGATCAGGTACTTGGGTGTCTGGGTGACTTCAGAATCCACCAGGCCTGTTGGGGGAAACAAGGAATCTGTGGGCAGAGCACAGGGGAAGCCTCCTGCTTCAATCCTCATCACCGGGCTTCTGTCGCAGGGTGACAGAACATCTCAGAAGCCCCCAGTGTGTCCAGACTCACCTGCTCCCAGGAGGCAGAGAGTCACACAGCAGAGGAGCCTGGAGCCCATGGCAGCATCAGGAACCCAAGACTGCTGCTGGCTGGGGGCGGGGCTCCTGGGCTGAGAGGTGTAAGTGCTGACCCTCCCGCTTCCCTGATTGGAGCGTTTGCCTATGACGTCACGGCTCTGTGTCTCTGCAGGCTGCCCTTGTTCACTGGACCCCTCAGCATTACCCAGGGCTGGCTCCTCTATGCCCTTCCCCGTCCTGACAGCCCCTCAGCAAGTTTGGCTGTGAGGTGAGTTTCATCCCCTGGTCCCATGTGCCCACAACATGTCTTGTTCTCCTCTGCCTGACCCTGCCTGACACTCAGCCCCAAGACCTCACCAACCACCCCAAGCCCTTCACCTCCTCCTCACATGCTGATCCAGGATACGACCCCCGTGAACATCCTGAGGTTCCAGGCACATCTCCAGTTCCCTGGGCAGGGAGGAGTCTGTGCTGGTTCCATATGTCTTGGGACAATTAAGGGAACTCAAACCTGCTCCCAGATGCAGGCATGATATAGCCAAGGTTCCCTTAAACTACCCTCTCCAGAGAGATTCTCAGCCCCTCCCAATACACCCTACTTACCTTGGAAACACAGTGCCTCCAAGTAGCCAAAGGTCCAGGGTCTCATGGATTTGCACCATCTGTTTAAAGCAAGGGTACAAAAATCCAGGACCCTGTACACACACACACACACACTCAGACACAGACACACACACACAGACAGACACACTCACACACAGACACACACACACACAGACACACAGACACAGACACACACACACACAGACACACACAGACACACACAAACACAGACACACACACACGCATACGCACACCTGTTCTACTGCCTTCCTAGCCTGGCTGATAGGGTTTATCTTCAAATCCACTCTTAGCCTCTGGAGGCAGAAGACTTTATGAGCCAAACTTTTTACTGAGAGAGAAATGATTGTGGCACCACTACAACGATGTAGTTATCTAAGATGGAAATATATAATCATAGAATAAATACTCTGAGCATCTCAAGTGAATCTGCCAGCAAACATGTGTTCCATAAGTACTTCTGATTAATAAGATGTATATATTTCCAGATTGTGTATTTAAATTGAGCATTATCAAATTCTAGATAAAACTTTTTATAAAGAAGTTTTAGAAAGATGATCTCATCTATTTCTGCACTTATAACATCTTGATATAATGGAGGTGATGTATGATATATTTTGACTTTGAGAAGATTTTGATGAGGGTGCCAGGTGGTGGCAACCTGGCCTTGGTAAGATGAGATGCTAAGGAAGTCAGGGCGGGTGGTGCAGTGGGAGAACACACAAAGATGATCTGTCCCTCTGAGATGAACTCCCATGAGTTTTTGGATGATTGATGATTAACTGAAGTTGATTTCTCTTTGATGATTCCATCCAGCTTGCTCAAAGCAGAGCACGTGGAGGGTCCACTTTAAAGGCCTCCCTGTGAAATGTGAAGGGACCTGAGGCAGATGAGGGAGGAGCCTGTGGCTATGGGAGAGAGGGCCAGGGAGCTGATGCAGAGAGGTGGGGAGAGGAATGTCCTGCCTGCCTGGGAAAGGTAGGCAAGAGAAGGGAGCATGTGAGAGTCAGGCTGGGGGAGAACCTTCCAGAGAGACATTGATGAAGTGCCTGAGGTAAGACAGGAGGGCCTATTTAAATCTAATTTACCAACATCCTTCCCTCCTAGAGGTCTCAGGCTCAGGTGATGACTAGGAGTCAGAGCTGGGGAGGGAGGATGCAGCGGAAAGACAGAGACTGATGGTGGACACATGGCCCCGAGGCCTGGGAGTGAGGCTGGGGCAGCGTTGTCCACACACCCAGGGTCACACTGCAGGCCCGTGGTCCCCAAAAGCCCAAGGTTTCTGGTGCTAGGAGCTAGCTCGTAGGCAACTAGTACATTTTGCACAGAGAGGAGGTGGCCATGCAGCACCGAGGAGTAACTGCTGGCACAGAAGTACACAGATGTCTGGTTGCGAATGGCAGACTTCAGTGTCAGAGGGAAGTTCTCTTTGTTTGATCTGGAGACGCTGTAACCCTCAGACACATCTCCTGGCTCGCTACTGGGTGCAGCAGCTGAGTAATAAATTAGCCTCAGCCCGTGTCCCGGGTCTTGTCGGTACCAGTACATATAATCATGGTTCAGATCTTGAGTACATTTCAGTGTTGTGCTCTGTCCTGTCCTCATGACCTGGAATCTGGGGTCCTGAGTGACACCAGCGTGGACCGCCCCTGTGGAGAAGGAGGACCGATGCTGCAGTCACAGCGGACATGCTCAGTGCTGGGACCCCCAAGGGGACCCTGCTCCCCAGGACTCACCTGCCTGCAGGAGACAGAAGACCACACAGCCCAGGAGGCAGGGGCCCATGCCGGGGGCGGGGCAGGCAGAGGGCCCTCTGGTCTGAGTGTGGATGAGAGGGGAGAGGGGCTCTCCAGGGAGTCCTTCTGAGATGTCACTGTCCCTGCCAGGCCCCAGAGGAAACCTGTCACTCAGGGACCACGCCCCTTCCCCCAGAGACTCAAATCAGAAATGAACCTGAGAGAACTGTTCACAACAGGGAGATCCATCCAGATCAATAGGCATAAGCCTTAAAGTTGTTGTAATATTTCTCTAAGCAGTTTGCAACTTGATGTACTTTTTCTAGAGATAATTCTTCATTCATATGTATACTACTTTTACCTGCATATTTCTGTAGTGTTGAATCTGAGGAAAGTCTTTTGGGCTTCCTACTGCCCTTTATGACTCATGAATGCCAAATACACCTTCAGGTGTCTAAGTAAGTGTTAGTTGATTAGTCATGTCTGACTCTTTGCGACCCCATGGACTGTATGTAGCCCACCAGGCTCCTCTGTCCATGGGATTCTCCATGCAATAATACTGCAGTGGGCTTCCATTTCTTCCTCCAGGGATCTTCCAAACTCAGGGATCAAACCCAAGTCTCTTACATCTCCACATTGGCAGGCAGGATCATTACCACTAGCGCCACCTGGGAAAGTGTCTGTTTCTGCTTTCGTTAATTAACCACAGTCCTTTGGTGTCCTTCTACCTGCAATGATTCTTTTGGCATCTGGTTCCCCAACCGTAGGTCAGACTTATCCCCACTTGAGGAATCCTTTGGCTCTATTTCTTATCAATTCACCAACGACGGCTCGCCTGCCAGATGCATTTACATTCCCATATTGTCCCCTGGACGCAGTGCTTGCAGTTTCTGAAGTGAGAGGGGGAACAGCAAGCAGAACCACCTCAAGCTTGGGACTCGCCTTTCTTTTTGGAGAGAAGCCAGTTGCCCAGCACCACAGATGACGTGGGCTTCTCTCAGATTGTGAGAGTGGGAAGGAACCTGCCTGCCAGTGCAGGAGACGTAAGACATGCAGTTTTGATCCCTGGGTTGGGAAGATCTCCTGAAGGAGGACGTGGCTACCCACTCCACTAGTCTTGCCTGGAGGATCCCATGGACAGAAGAACCTGACTGGCAACAGTCCATGGGGTCACAAAGAGTCGGACACGACTGAAGTGACTGAGGCCTCACACACTCACAAGCGGATGACATGTTGGCACAAAGGAACTTGTATGTGGGAGGGATACAGGGAGAGGTGGCCGACTCCAGGTTGAATGAAAAGGGCTCTGATTTTACGTGAGACGTGCATTCCGTGGGAATGCTTCCTTGGGAAGCGGGGATTGCATTAATTGAGTAACAAATATCATAGAGCTCCTCAAAGCCTTATCTTGTTGTGCATCATTCCACACAGCAGGACCCCACACATGCTGCAGAGCTCTGCTCTCTGCAGATTCTCATGGTATTGGAAAGCAGGGACCCTAAAAATTATGTAGCTATTCCTGGTTACAAGACTGTGGACCTGCGGTGACCTCCTGATGTGCTGGTTTTCCCAGAGCATGACCACACGTCACAGGTCTGGGTGACGCACCATTCCTGGCAGAGGTCAGTTGGGGGCATGGTGAGGACCACAAGTGATAAGGTCAGACTCGAGTAGGATTCCTTGCTCTAACAGTTAAGAAATATGAGATCTGGGCAGGTCACTTTCCCTAAGATAAATGAGCAGATAAAATAAAACTTACCTTGCAAAATCTTTGTGAGCATTGAGACATACCAGGAAAGAATGTCTGGGAAAGGCTGTCCACTCTACCAGCACCTGGGTCCCGCTGGCTGGCAGTTCACACCCTACAACCACTTCCTGAGCTGGGGCAGGAGTGTTTTTGTACCAGAGGCACCTGATCATGCAGGGCTGTGTCTTTGCTGCTGGCACAGAGATACACGGCTGAGTCTATCAGCTCCAAGGAGCTCAGGTTCATCTGCGAGCGAGAGTCACTGAACTGTTCACCTAAGAATCGATCTGGAAGGTTTCCTTTTTCATTCACTCTTGTATTGTAATACTGAACGAGGAACTGGGGGCCCTGGCCCAGGGCCTGTTGGTACCAGTACACAGAGCGGTGTCCAGATTCAGGGGAACATCTCAGAGTCGCGTTCTGCTTTCTTGATTTGATCAGGTATTTGGGGGTCTGGGTGACTCCAGAATCCACCAGGCCTGTTGGGGAGGAGACAAGGAAGCTGAGGGCAGAGCACAGGGAAGCCTCCTGCTGCAGCCGTCATCACCAGGCTTCTATCTCAGGGAGGCAAAAACATCTCACATGCTTCCACACTGTGTCCAGGACTCACCTGATCCGAGGAGGCAGAGAGTCACACCGCAGAGGAGCCTGGAGCCCATGGCAGCATCAGGAATTCAGGACTGCTGCTGGCTGGGGGCGGGGCTCCTGGGGTGAGTGGTGTAAGTGCTGAACTTCCTGTGTCCCTGATTGGAGCATTTGCCTATGACGTCACTGCTCCGTGTCTCTGCAGGCTGTTTCCTGATCCACTGGACCCCTTGGCAGGACCCAGGGCTGGGTCCTCTATGCCATTCCCTGTCCTGACAACCCCTCAAAAAGGATGGGTGTGAGGTGAGCTTCATCCCCTGGTCCCATGTGTCCACAACACTCTTGTTCTGCTCTGTGACCCTGCCTGACCCTCATGACCCAGCGCTCACCAGATACCCCAAGCTCTCAGCTCCCCTTCCCACGCTGCTCCAGGAGACGGCCCCCTGGGCACATCCTGAAGCTCCAGGCATGACCCCTCCTCCTGAGCCGTGAGGATTCTCTGCTGGCTCCACGTGTCCCAGGATCATTCAGGGAACTCAAATCTGCTCCCAGGTGCAGGCATGTAGCCAAGGTTCCCTTAAGCTTCCTTCCCCAGGGTGCCTCTCAGCCCCTCCCAGGGCACCCTGCTTACCATGGAAACACAGTGCCTCCTTGTGGCCAAAGGTTTATGGTCTTATGGATTAGCAGCCTCTCTTTGAATCAAAGTTTTAAAAACTCCACACCCTGAATACACACACACACACACACACACACACACACACACACACATATCTGTTCTACTGCCTTCCTAGCCTGGCCAATTAGGGTTGATCTTCAAATGCACTCTTAGCCTCTGGAGGTAGAAGACTGTATGATCTGACCATTTTACTAAGAAGGAAATAATTGCTGCACCACTACAATGATGGTAGTTAGCTAAAGATGGAAACATACGATCATAAAATAAATGCTCAGAGGGTCTCAAGTGAATCTGCCTGCAAACATGTATTTATAACTACTTCTGAATAGTCACAGGCATATATTTTCAGATTTCCTATTTAAATTAAGCACTATCAAATTCTAGATAATACGTCCTTTTATTAAAAATTTTATAAATGTGGACTCAATTATTTCTGCACTTATCAAAGCATGATATAATGGGGTGATGCAGGATAGATTTTGACTGTGAGAGGATTTTGATGAGGGAGGTTAGATGAGATGCTAAGGATGTTGGGAGCAGGGGTGTCGAGAACACACAAAGACAGTCTGTCCTCCTTCATGTGGGCTCAGCTGAATTTTTGGATGATTTATAATAAACTAAAGTTTGTTTCTCTTTGATGACTCCATACATCTTGCTCAAAACAGACCACATAGAGAGGACTCTTAAAAGCCTCCCTGTGGCATGGGAAGGGACCTGACCCAGATGAGGGAGGAGCAGTGTGGCTGTGGTAGAGAGGGCCAGGGAGCTGATGCAGGCAGGTGGGGAGAGGAAGTCCTGCCTGCCTGGGAAAGGTGGACCAGAGCCAAGACCAGGTGAGAGCCAGGCTGGGGGAGTATCTCCAGAAAGACAGAAACAGCTGCCTGAGTGAGACAAGAGTGCCTAGTGTATCTGATTTACCAACAACCTTCCCTCCTAGGTCTCAGGCTCAGGTGATGACTAGGAGTCAAAGCTGGGGAAGTGTCTCCTGGTTCACAGGGAGGATACAGCGGAAAGACTGAGACCGATGGAGGACACATGGCCCCGAGGCCCGGGAGTGAGGCTGAGGCCAACCTGGTGCACACACCGAGGGTCACGCTGCAAGCATGGGGCTAACAAAGCCCTGAGGCTCCCGGGTTAGGGCCCTGCACGTGGCCCCCCTGTCTTTTTGTACAGAGAGGAGGTGGCCGTGAAGCGCCGTGGAGTAACTGCTGGTGCAGAAGTACACAGATGTCTGGGAGCGGTTGGCAGACTTCAGCGTCAGAGGGAAGTTCTCTTTCTTTGATCTGGAGACGCTGTAACCCTCGGACACATCTCCTGGCTTGCTATTGGGCACAACAGCTGAGTAATAGATCAGCCTCAGCCCGTGTCCCGGGTCTTGTCGGTACCAGCACATATAATCATGGTTCAGATCTTGAGTACATTTCAGTGTTGTGCTCTGTCCTGTCCTTACGACCTGGAATCTGGGGTCCTGGGTGACACCAGCGTGGACCGCCCCTGTGGAGAAGGAGGACCGATGCTGCAGTCACAGTGGACATGCTTCGTGCTGGCACCCCAAGGGGACCCTGCCCCCAGGACTCACCTGCCTGCAGGAGACAGAAGACCACACAGCCCAGGAGGCAGGGGCTCATGGCAGGGGCAGGGCAGGCAGAGGGCCCTCTGGTCTGAGTGTGGATGAGAGGGGAGAGGGGCTCTCCAGGGAGTCCTTCTGAGATGTCACTGTCCCTGCCAGGCCCCAGAGCCAACCTGTCACTCAGGGGCCAAGCCCCTTCCCCCAAGGCTCAAATCAGAAATGAACCTGAGTGAACTGTTCACAACACGGAGACCCATCCAGCTCAACGGACATAAGCCTCACACATTGCTGTAACCTTTCTGTGAAAGTTAAAGATTTTTTCCGTAAATGTTAAAGTGATGAAATGATTTGTACGTTCTAGTCTAGAGATAAGTCTTCATTAACATGTATATTACTTTTATTTATCTACATATTTCTGGAGTTTTGAATCCTGGGGAATCCTTCTGGCGTCCTCCTGCCCTTTGTGATATATGTCCCAATAGCACTTCAAGGCTCTATATCCGCAAAATTGACTTCATTCCGCAGTCCTGAGAATGTCCCTCCACCTACCATGTTTCTCCAGGTTTCTGCTCCCAACCTCATTGCAGGCTTATTAACATTTGAGGAATTCTTTGGTTTATTTCTAATCAATTCACTGACAGACGGTCCACCGATAAAACACAGGTAGAGCCCCTTCATGTTCACACGTGTTTCCCGTGTTGGGGGGAAGGGAGCCAGCAGAGCCCCCTCAGGCCTGTGACCCACCTTTCTGGGTGGAGAGAAGCTGGGTGCCCAGCACAGGATGACGTTTTGCCACAAGGAATACAGATGTAGGAGGGACCTGGAGGGAGGTGCAGAGGCCACCGTAAACGAAAAAGGCTCTGTTTTTATTTGAGACATTCCTCCCATAGGAATACCTCCATGTGAAGTGTGGCTGCCATTTATTGAGTAGCAATTCATAACTGTGTCTTGTTACACACAACAAAACGCGTATATGTAACTTGCTCGTACAGAGATAGTTCCATGAGCAAAGGGACCACAGGTTTAGAGAACAGACTTGAGCCGGAATGCTCGCTGTAACACTTATGAAGTATGAGATCTGGGCCACTCACGACCCCTCAGATGTTCAAACAGTTAAAACAATACTTGTCTTGATGACTTTAGTGAGCATTAAAACATACCAAGAAGTGACTGTCTGGGAAAGTCTATTGCTCTACCAGAGACTGGGCTTGGCAGGCTGGCAGCTGACACTCTGGGCACCACTTCTTGAGCTGGGGCAGGAGTGTTTTTGTCCCAGAGGCACCTGATCATGCAGGGCTGTGTCTTGGTTGCTGGCACAGAGATACAGAGCGGAGTCCATCAGCTCCAAGGAGGTCAAGCTCAGCTCAGAGCGAGAGTCACTGAACTGTTCTCCTGAGAATCGATCCGATATGTTTCCTTTTTGATACACTTTCCCATCATAATACTGAATGAGGACTTGGGGGCCCTGGCCCAGGGCCTGTTGGAACCAGTTCACAGAGAGGTCCCGAGAGTCAGGGGAACACATCAGAGTCGCTTGCTGCTTTCTTGATTTGATCTGGTATTTGGGAGTCTGGGTGACTCCAGAATCCCCCAGGCTTGTTGGGGAGAAGACAGATGGAAGCTGAGGGCAGAGGACAGGGAAGCCTCCCGCTGCAGCCCTCATCTCCAGGCTTCTATCTCAGGGAGGCAAAGGCATCTCAGAAGCTCCCACACTGTGTCCAGGACTCACCTGCTCCCAGGAGGCAGAAAGTCACTAGCAGAGGAGCCTGGCACCCATGGCAACATCAGGAACCCAAGACTGCTGCTGGCGGGGGGGGGGGTCTCTGGGGTGACTGGTGTAAGTGTTGACCCTAATGCTTCCTTGATTGGAGCATTTACCTATGACATCACTGCTCTGTGTCTCTGCAGTCTACCCTTGTCCCCGGGACCCCTTGGCAGGGCCCAGGGCTGCCTCCTCTATGCCCTTCCCCGTCCTGCATAGCCCCTCAGATAAGGGTGGGTGTGAGGTGAGCACTGTCCCCATATGACCATAACATGGCTTCTTCTTCTCTTCCTGTCCCTGCCTGACACTCCTCACCCAGCCCTCACCAGCCACACCAATCCATCACCCACCGCTCCCCATGCTGCTCCAGGAGAGGATCCACTGGGCACATCCTGAGGATCCAGGCAGGTCCCCACTCCCCTGGGCAATGTGCGGTCTGGGCTGGGTCCATGTGTCTGGACCACTCAGGGAACTCAACCCTACTTTCTGATGCAGGCATGTAGCCAAGGTTCCCCTAAGCTGCCCTCCCCAGGGTGACTCTCAACCCCTCCAGGGCACCCAGCTTACCATGGACCCACAGTGCCTCCTAGTGGCCAATGGTCCACAGTCTCACAGATCTGTGCCTTCTGTCTAAAACAAGAATAGAAATAACATGGACTCCACACTTTCAACCCCTACACACACAAACACACACAGACACACATCCATCATCTGCTGCCTTCCCAGCCTGGCTGAAGTAGGGTTGATCTTCAAGTCTAGTCATAGGCTGTGGAGGTAAAAGACTGTATGATCAGACATTTCTGCTAAGAAGTAAATAATTGCTGCACCATTACAATGACAATAGCTAACTATTGTTAGCTAAAATGGAGTAATGCGGGCAATAGAAATATCCCTTTCATGCTCTCAAATGAAGCCAGCCTGGATACTTGGATTCGAGACCTTCTTCTGATTAATCAGATACATATATTTCCAGATTTCATAATTAAATTGAGCATTACTAAAATCTAGCCAGTGCATTTTATTAAGAGGTTTTATGGGTATGAACCTATTTATTTCCTATGAACTTGTAAAATCTTGATAAAGTAAGATACCATGGAGGAAATATTTTGACTTTGAGAAGATTTCTCTGAGGGAAATGGTGGGTACCTGGTCCAAGTTAATTGAGATGCTAAGAAAGAGGGGCAGGGAGAGAACACACACACCCAGCCTGTCTCTTATCCTGCGAATGGACTCCCGAGAGATTTTGGACAGTTTCTAATGAACTGAGGGTGTTGTCTCTTTGATGACCGCAAGAGCTTCCTCAAACACAACCACTTAGGCATGGTTACAACGTTCCCTGTGCCATGGGAAGGGCCATGACCCAGATGAGGGGAGAGCAGTGTGTCTGGAGCAGAGAAGGCAGGGGAGCTGAGGCCAAGGCATTAAAGGAAGAAGACCCGCCCCTCTGGTGGGCAAGAGCAGGGAGCACTTGAGAGCTAGGCTGGGGGAGAAACTTCCAGAGAGATAGCAAGGAGGTGCTGGGGAGAGACAAGTGGGTCTAGATGTATCTGATTTACCAATATTCTTCCCTCCTGGAGGTCTTAAGCTGATGAGTAACAGTCAGAACTAGTCAGAACTGGAGCTTTCCAAAAGAGAGACGGATGGTGGACACGTGTCTCCGAGTCCCTGGGGTCAGATCCAGGCCTGTTCAGATCGCACTTCCAGGGTCACAGGGCTGGCACGTGGTCCCCAGGATATGAGGCTCCTGGTGCTCGGAGCCTGCGCGTGGGCCCCCTGTCCTTTTGTACACAGAGCAGGTGGCCGTGCAGTGGCGTGGAGTCACTGCTGGCACAGAAGTACACAGATGTCTGGGAGCGGTTGGCAGACTCCAGCGTGAGAGCGAAGTTCTCTGTGTTTGGTCTGGAGACTCTGTACCCGACGGGCACGTCTCCTTTCTCTGAGTTGGGAGCAGCAGCTGGGTAATGGATCAGCCTCAGCCGGTGTCCCAGGTCTTGTCGGTACCAGTACATATAATCATGGATCATATACTGAATACAATTAAGTGTCGCCCTCTGTCCTGTCCTCACGACCTGGAATCTGGGGTCCTGGGTGACACCAGTGTGGACCGCCCCTGTGGAGAAAGAGGACCGATGCTATAGTCACAGTGGACATGCTTAGTGCTGGCACCTGTCCCCCCCGGGACTCACCTGCCTGCAGGAGACAGAAGACCACACAGCCCAGGAGGCAGGGGCTCATGGCGGGGGCGGGGCAGGCCAAGGGCCCTCTGGTCTGAGTGTGGATGAGAGAGGAGAGGGGCTCTCCAGGGAGTCCTTCTGAGATGTCACTGTCCCTGTCAGGCCCCAGAGAAAACCTGTCACTCAGGGGATCACGCCCCTTCCCCCAGAGACTCAAATCAGAAATGAACCTAAGTGAACAGTTCATATATGACCTAGCTAGACAGCATATTAAAAAGCGGAGACAACTTATTTGCCAACAAAGGTCCATCTAGTCAACGCTATGATTTTTCCAGTAGTCACATATGAATGTGAGAATTGGACTATAAGCAAGCTGATCGCTGAAAAATCTACGTTTATCAACTGTGGTGTTGGAGAAGACTCTTGAGAGTCCCTGCAAGGAGATCCAAGCAGTTCATCCTAAAGGAAGTCAGTCCTGAATATTTATTTGAAGGACTGATGCTGAAGCTGAAACTCCAATACTTTGGCCACCTGATGTGAAGAACTGACTCATTTGAAAAGACCCTGATGCTGGGCAAGATTGAAGGTGGGAGGAGAAGGGAAGAACCGAGGTTGAGATAGTTGGATGTCATTACCGATGTGATGGACATACTGAAATTCTTGTAAACTTTCCATAAAATTTTAGCTACATTTTATTCCAGAAATAGCTGTTCACAATTTTAGGTACATTTTATTCCAGAAATAGCTGTTCATTAATACATACATTCATTTTCCTTATCTACATATTTCTGTGGTTTTGAATCTCAGGGAAAACCTTCAGGGCTTCCTGCTGCCTTTTATGACTCACGTCCAAATAATCACACATGCTTCTATTTTCTTAAATTGACAGCAGTCCTGTTCATGTCCTTCCACCCACAACGATTCTGGAATCTGGTCCCTCAGCCTTAGGGCAGGCTCATCAACACCTGAGGAATCCTTGGGCTCTATTGCTTATTAATTCACGACTGACAGGGGGCCTGTCAAATGCAGGCTCACGCCGTCCTGCTCACCTGAGCACGTCTTCTGGTGTCTGAGGGGTGGGGGGGCAGCGGGCCGAACCACCTCAGGCCTGTGGCCCACCTTGCTTTGAGGAGAGAAGCTGGCTGCCCAGCACCACGGATGACACGTTGGCACAAAGGAGTCCAGACGTGGAGGGATGTCGGGAGAGATGGCTGACCCAGGGCAAAGGAAAAATGCTCCGATTTTACATGAGACATCCTTTGCATGGGATACTTTCTTGTGAAAGTGGCAGCCATTCAGTAACTGACATCCTACAGCCTAGACTCTATCACACCGCACAGACCTCACGTTTAGGAGGACCCTGTGCTAGCTGCTATGCTCAGCTGCTGTGATTTCCAACTTCTCAATAATTTCTGAACCTGAATATCATGCACCTGGTCATGAGTCGGTGACCGTGGTGACCTGATATGCTGGTTTCCATGGAACCCAATCTCACATTGGGGTCTGGGGGACTAACCATTCCTGGGGCCTCAGAGACAAAAACACAGAAACTAAAGTCAGAAGCAATGAATGAGCCCGATGTAGTAGCCACAAAAACAAGCCTTGAATTGGGGCCTGGCAAGGCCATGGGATCCACACCTGTGGTCCTACGTCTCTGGTCCAAGAGACAGTGAGACCCACAACACAGGAGACTAGTGAGCAGGCCAGGCCGCCGCAGAAAGGGGGACTTTTCAACTCAACTCCTGTGACTTGGACGCTGGGGTCAAATCAAAGGCAAGCTTCTCCTGACATGAAATGATCTCTCACCAAAGGTGCTGCGTTTGGTTGCCTGCTCAGTCCCAGCACCCAGTGTGTGACCAGGAAGCCTTGTTGTGTGTGTTTCACATGGGACCTCAAAGGAATTTCCTAGGAGATGAGGACTTCCTGTCAAAAGAGCACCATAAAATCCTTTCAGACAATGTGTGCATAAGAAAAGAAATTTATGAGAGTGCATAAATTATTAAAAAAAAAACAAAAAACAAAAAAAACTTGTACCGGCAGGGAAGATCTTTGGATGGTCATTTTCCAAACCATCCATCTCCAGATAGGATAGTCCCTGACACGGATATGGTGCTCACATGCTTTCAAGAAAGTCTTTAACCATAATTCTTTCCAGGAGTAATGTTTTAAATATTTAGCTCTGGGCTAAAGAGGACTTTAAAACAGAATGACAGCAACAGAAATCATACTGTTCACTGTCAGGGAAAGAGACAGGCCTGGGAAGGGGGCCTGAGAGAATTTCTGGTGATGAAGTATTCTCAGTCTTTACAGGTGAATGTTCCATGGGCACATAGAGATGGATGGATCAAAACCATTCTTTGGTTCACTGTACAGTGTGTAATGTTATTGTATATACAGTGGGTCCCTCGAACCACACTTTTTTGAACTTCATGGATCCAGTTTTGTGTGGAATTTTTAATAGATGCTAACTACAGACCTTGTTGTTCATCTGGCAAAGAATCACCCTGCAATGGGAGAGACCTGTGTTGGATCCCTGGGTGGGGAAGATCTGCTGGAGGAGGGAAAGGCTACCCAGTCCAGTATTCTGGCCTGGAGAATTTCAAGGACTGTATAGGGGTCACAAAGAGTCAGACACAACTGAGTAACTTTCACTGTCACTTTTGACAGTACTACACAATTGTGGCTGGTTGAATCTGCAGCTGTGGAATCATAAATAGAGAGGGTTGACTGAATTTAAACAAGCTTTTACAGCAGGGTTAGGGCTGGGTCAGGGCCCCCAAACTTCACATTATTCAAATGTTTACTATAATTCTTATGCCAATAAAGTTGATGTAAAAACACCTGAGGGTAAGTTACATGCTCTGTTTGTCTCAAGTAGTGAACCAGCAAGCACAATTACTTTCATTCCTGTGACATTTGAAGAACTCAAGTATAGGATTGAAGTCACAATGTGTTCATATCTACTTTAGTACCTAGGAAGCACTAGAGGAGGCTGTCAGAGATTAGCAAAGGGAGTCAAGAAATCCAGAGTCCTGTTACCTGCCAGGGACTTCATGCGACTAAATTCTTGTGCAACCGTGGAAGACAGTGTCCTGACTAATAAAATATGTCAACTAGACTCTGCCATGGATATTTAGCTTTATTTTTCTGGGTGCTCCTAAATGGGGTATTTTTGGAAAAGGAACCCTGTGAGTAGGTGTATTTTAATAATAGATTAGATTAGCATTTTAATTGGTAAAGCAGATGACCCTCCATAACGTAGGTCGGCTTCATGAAACCAGGAGAAGAGATGAATAAACAAAAGAACACTGATCCTCCCACAAGTAAAACATAATTGTCAGCTAACAGCCTTCACACAGGGCCACTAGTTCCTCTGCTTTTGAACTTAAACATCAGTTCCCCCTCAGTCTCTAGTAGCACCAGACCAGCCTGCAGCTTTTGCACTTACCAGCCTTAACAACTGTGTGAGCCAATTGCTTTAAAACATGTATGTGTGTATGTATTTGTGTGTGTGTCTATTATTTACTCTTGTGGGGACAGTTTTGGGGGGCAAAGATCACAAGAGATGAAGACAGATTTGAATCAAATACCTTGCTCTGAACGGAATGAAAAAAGAAATGTGGGCAAGTCAGTTCCACTCAGATGTGTAAACATGTAAAATAATACTTACCTAGGATGATCTTTGGGACCATTAAAACACAGCAGAGGAAGAATGTCTGGGAGAGTCTATCGGATCTATCTAGGCCTGGAAGGCAGGCAGTCACCCTCACCACACTTCCTGAGCTGGGGTAGGAGAGTTTTTGTGCCAGAGGCACCTGATCATGCAGGGCTGTGTCTGGGCTGCTGGCACAGAGATACACGGCTGAGTCCATCAGCTCCAAGGAGCTCAAGTTCAGCTCAGAGCGAGAGTCACTGAACTGTTCTCCTGGGAATTGATCCAGGAGCTGTGCTTCTCCCCTCACTTCCTGCCTGTAATACTGAACGAGGAACCGGGGGCCCTGGCCCAGGGCCTGTTGGTACCAGTACACACAGAGGTATCCAGAGACAGGGGAGCATCCCAGTGTGACTCGATGTCCTCTTGCTTTAATCAGGTATCTTGGGATTTGGGTGACTCAAGCATCCACAAGGCCTGTGGGGGAAGAAGATGGGGCTGAGAAACACCGCAGGAGAGAAGCCGACGGTGCCTTGGTTTCAGGCAAAGTCAGGCTAGGAACACAGATTCTCTCCTGTGCCAAGGACACACCTGCTGCCAGGAGACAAAGAGCCACACAGCAGACGGGGCTGCAGCCCATGGCAGGAGGGGCAGAGCTGTCTGTGTCTCCTTGCTCAGAGCTCTGCTTCTCTGAGAGCCGGGGTTCTGGGCCTCCTTCCCCTGATTGGAGGTGAGGCAGGGACGTCACTGCTCTGATGTCATTGCCTCTGCTGGTTCCCAGGAATCTGACCTCTCATTCCAGGTCAGCTGATCTACGAACACTGCTCTGTCCTGCAGTCTCTTAGATGATGTGTGAGCTGGACTGCTGGTCTGGGCGAGGCTGGGTTTATGCCCGACGCCCTTCCCCGTGGCTCCTTTGGTTCTCTCTTCAAGCTGGTGTTTCTCTTTTCTGTTTCTTTCCTACCAAATCCCAGCTCCATACCCTTCACTTTTTCTGCAACCTCAGAGGCTCCTTCAGCATTGCAGAGTTGAAGTTCATGGATCCCAGCTGGGACAGCAAGCTTACAAATTAGTGCCTATGCTAGTCAGGCTTCTAGAGATAAAAACCCCAAATGAAGCTTTCTCTTAACCCTCCTGGTCCCAGGCACTAGCACTGTCCCCTTGCTCTGCCCCAGAATCTTCTGGAGTTTGGCAGTTCCACAGCTTCCCCATGTGGTCTATGTGTGGAAACCAAGATTGTCTGTCCAGATTAAATAGTCATGTGATGCATTCATAGTAGAAAATATTTCACTGTTTGCCGATCGCACTGTGTTTTTGCTTGTTTTGTTTTTCTAAAGAACATACACACAGTTAGAAACACAAACTCACAAACCAGCCTTCCTTAGATGATTTATGATTTTGTATTACAAGAGAAAAGAAAGGTGTTCATGCAGGAAATATTTAATACTTTGACTTTTAGAAGACTGTGATGAGGGAAATGCTACAAACTTGCGTTAGTTTTTGTTGTTGGTGGTGGTGTTCAATTGCTAACTCCAGTCCAACTCTTGAGATCCCATGCATCGCAATGCACCAAGCTCCCCTATTCTTCACTGTCTCCCAGAGTTTGCTCAAATTCATGTCTTTTGTGTTGGTGATGCTATCTAACCACCTCTTTCTCTGCCACCCCCTTCTCCTTTTGCTTCAATCTTTCCCAACATCAGGGTCTAGGCTATTTAGATGCTAAAGACAGGCATTGGTGGAGAATACATACACACACAGTTTGCCTCTCCTTCTCCTGAGGGACTACAAAGGAATTACGAATGATTAATAATTAATTGAGGTTGCATTCTCTTTGAGGTCCCCAGGGAGCCTACTCAAACACGACCACTTAGGGATCATTACAACGTTCCCTGAGTGGTGGGCTAGCACTTGACCCAGATGAGGGAGAAGAATCAAGGCTAAACTAGAGAAGGGTCAGAACGAGGGCCCGGAAAGTGAGAGAGGAAAGACCCCACATTTGGGGAAGCTGGACAAGAGCAGAGACCACACAGGGTCCAGCCTTGGGGAGAAACTTCCACAGCGACAGGCATGTGGTGCCCGGGGAGAGACAAGAGGGTGTAGATGTACCTGACTTCCAAACACCCTTCCCCTCTGGAGGCCTCATGTTCAGACTGATACTAGGAGTCAGAGCTGGCTAGCATCTTTAGGCTCACGTGGGAGCTACGGTGAAAAGACAGAGAATGAAAGTGGACACATGTCCATGAGGCCCTGTTGTCAGGTCTGTGCCAGCAAAGATCTAAAACTACTGGCTATGCTGCCAGTGTGTCTGTGGGCTCCGAGGCTCCAGGTGCTAGGAGCCTGCAAGGGGCTCCCCAATGTTCAGGCTGCAGGGCGCTCATCTGTCTTTTTGCACAGAGAGGAGGTGGTCGTGCAGCGCCGTGGAGTCACTGCTAGCACAGAAGTACACAGATGTCTGGGAGTGGTTGGCAGATTTCAGCATCAGAGGGAAGTTCTCTGTGCTTGGTCTGGAGACGCTGTACCCGTCGGGCACGTCTCCTTTCGCCGTGTAGGGAGTCGCAGCTGAGTAATGGATCAGCCTCAGCCCAAGTCCTGGGTCTTGTCGGTACCAGTACATATTATCATGGTTCATATCCTGAGTACAATTAAGTGTCGCTCTCTGTCCTGTCCTCATGACCTGGAATCTGGGGTCCTGAGTGACACCAGCGTGGACCGCTCCTGTGAATAAAGAGGACAGATGCTGCAGTCACAGAGGACATGCTTCGTGCTGGCACCCCCAGGGGAGCCTGCCCCCAGGACTCACCTGCCTGCAGGAGACAGAAGACCACACAGCCCAGGAGGCAGGGGCTCATGGCGGGGGCGGGGCAGGCGGAGGGCCCTCTGGTCTGAGTGTGGATGAGAGAGGAGAGGGGCTCTCCAGGGAGTCCTTCTGAGATGTCCCTGTCCTTGCCAGGCCCAAGAATCAACCTGTCAGTCAGGTGGCCACACCCCCTTCCCTCAGAGGCTCAAATCAGAAATGAACCTAAGTGAACAGTTCACATATGACTGACCTAGACAGCGTATTAAAAAGCAGAGGCAATTTATTTGCCAACAAAGGTCCATCTAGTCAACGCTATGATTTTTCCAGTAGTCACGTGCATATGTGAGAGTTTGGCTATGAAGGAAGCTGATTGCTGAAGAACAGGCTTCTAGAGATAAAAAGACCAAATGAAGCTTTCTCTTCACCCTCCTGCTCCCAGGCACTAGCACTGTCCCCTTGCTCTGCCCCAGAAACTTCTGGAGTTTGGCAGTTCCACAGCATCCCCATGTGGTCTATGTGTGGAAACCAAGATTGTCTGCCCAAATTTAACAGTCATGGGATGTGTTCATATTAGAAAATATTTCACAGTTTGCCTATCCCACTGTGTTTTTCTTTTGCTTTTCAAAAGGACACACACACAATTAGAAACACAAAGACCCACAGCAGCCTGCCATAGCTGGTTTATAATTTTGTATTTCACAAGAAAAGAAATGTGCTCATGCAGGAAATATTTAATACTTTGACTTTTAGAAAATTGTGATGAAAGAGATGCTATAAACTTGGGTTAGCTTTTGTTGGTGGTGGTGGTGTTCCATTGCTAACTAAGTGAACTGTTCACAAGAGGGAGATCCAATCAGCTCAATGGACATAAGCCTCACAAGTAGATGTAAACTTTCTGTCAAACTAATTAAATTTTCTGTGTGTTCTAGTCCAGAGATAATTCTTCATTAATACATTTATTACTTGTATTTATCTGCATATTTCTGTAGTGTTAAATCTTATGGAAATCCTTCTGGCTTCGCGTTGACTTTATGACTGATGTGACCCACTAGTACTTCAAGGTTCCATTTCTGCATAATTGACCACAGTCCTGAGATTGTCCCTTCACTTACCATGTTTCTCCAGGAATCTGCTCCCAACCTCACTGCATGCTCGTCAACATCTGAGGAATTGTTTGGTCTATCTAATCAATTCACTGACAGATGGTCCACCAGCTAAATGCAGGTACAGCTCGTTCACGTTCACAGGAGCCCATGTTTTCCGTGTCGGGGAGGGAGCAAGCAGAGCCCCCTCAGGCCTGTGACCCACCTTTCTGGGTGTAGAGAAGCTGGTTGCCCACCACCCCCGATGACATATTGGCACAAAGGAATACAGACGTAAGAGGGACATGGCAAGAGGTGGCAGACTCCAGGGTAACTGAAAAATGCTCTTTATTTATTGAGAGATCCTTTCCATGGGAATGCCTCCTTGCGATGCACAGCTGCCATTCATTGAGTAACAGTTCATATCACACAGCCCCACACTGTCCCTGTTACACAGAGCCCAGCACAGATATGGAATTTGCTCTGTATGGAGCCATTTCCATGAGGAGGAACCACAGGTGCTGAGAACAAACTTGAGCGGAAGCCTAGTTGTAAGTTATGAAGTATGAGATCTGGGCAATTCCCGTCCCCTCAGATGAACAAACAGTTAAAATAATACTTATCTTGATGATCTTAGTGAGCATTAAAGCATATAAAGAAATGAATGTCTGGGAAAGTCTATCGCTCTACCAGAGACTGGGCTTGGCAGGCTGGCAGCTGACACACGGGGCAACACTTCCTGAGCTGGGGCAGGGGTGTTTTTGTCCCAGAGGCACTTGGTCACGCAGGGCTGTGTCTTGGCTGCTGTCACAGAGATACAGTGCTGAGTCCGTCAGCTCCAAGGAGATCAAGTTCAGCTCTGAGCAAAGATCACTGAACTGTTCTCCTGAGAATCGATCTGATATGTTTCCTTTCTCACGGACTTCCCTGTTGTAATATTGAATGAGGAATTGGGGGCCCTGGCCCAGGGCCTGTTGGTACCAGTACACAGAGCGGTGTCCAGATTCAGGGTAACATCTCAGAGTCACTTGCTGTTTTCCTGATTTGATCCGGTACTTGGGTGTCTGGGTGACTTCAGAATCTACCAGGCCTGTTGGCGGAGACAAGGAATCTGTGGGCAGAGCACAGGGGAAGCCTCCTGCTTCAATCCTCATCACCGGGCTTCTGTCGCAGGGTGACAGAACATCTCAGAAGCTCCCCGCTGTGTCCAGACTCACCTGCTCCCAGGAGGCAGAGAGTCACCCAGCAGAGGAGCCTGGAGCCCTTGGCAGCATCAGGAACCCAAGGCTGCTGCTGGCTGGGGGCGGGGCTCCTGGGGTGAGAGGTGTAAGTGCTGACCCTCCTGCTTCCCTGATTGGAGCGTTTGCCTGTGACGTCACGGCTCTGTGTCTCTGCAGGCTGCCCTTGTCCACTGGACCTGTTGGCAGGACCCAGGGCTGGCTCCTCTATGCCATCCCTTATCCTGACAGCCCCTCAGCAAGTTTGGGTGTGAGGTGAGTTTCTTCCCCTGGTCCCATGTGCCGCAACATGTCTTGTTCTGCTCTGTCTGACCCTGCCTGACACTCAGCCCCAAGACCTCACCAACCACCCCAACCCCTTCACCTCCTCCTCACATGCTGATCCAGGATACAACCCCCTGTGAACATCCTGAGGTTCCAGGCACGTGCCCAGTTCCCTGGGCAGGGAGGAGTCTGTGATGGTTCCATATGTCTTGGAACAATTCCGGGAACTCAAACCTGCTCCCATATGCAGGCATGATATAGCCAAGGTTCCCTGAAACTGCCCTCTCCAGAGAGATTCTCAACCCCTCCCAATACACCCTACTTACCTTGGAAACACAGTGCCTCCAAGTGGCCAAAGGTCCAGGATCTCATGGATTTGCACCATCTGTTAAAAGCAAGGTTACAAAAATCCAGGACCCTGCACACACACACACACACACACACACACACACAGAGACAGACAGACACACACACAGAGACACACACATACTCATGCACAGACACACACACACACACAGACACAAACACACACACACACACTCACACACACACAGACACACACACACACAGACACACACACACACACAGAGACACACACACACACAGACACACACACACTCACACACAGACACACACACACACAAACACACACACACACAGAAACACACACACACAGACACACACACACTCACACACAGACACATACACACACAGACACACACACACTCACACACACAGACACACACACACTCACACACAGACACATACACACAGACACACACACTCACACCTACACACAGACACACACACACACACACAAACAACAGACAGACACACAGACACACAGACACACACACACACAGACACACACACACACACAGACACACACACAGACACACACGCAACGCACACCTGTTCTACTGCCTTCCTAGCCTGGCTGATAGGGTTTATCTTCAAATCCACTCTTAGCCTCTGGAGGCAGAAGACTTTATGAGCCAAACTTTTTACTGAGAGAGAAATGATTGCGGCACCACTACAATGATGTAGTTATCTAAGATGGAAATATATAATCATAGAATAAATACTCTGAGCATCTCAAGTGAATCTGCCAGCAAACATGTGTTCCATAAGTACTTCTGATTAATCAGATGTATATATTTCCAGATTGTGTATTTAAATTGAGCATTATCAAATTCTAGATAAAACTTTTTATAAAGAAGTTTTAGAAACATGAACTCATCTATTTCTGCACTTATGAAATCTTGATATAGTGGGTGCGATGTATGATATATTTTGACTTTGAGAAGATTTTGATGAGGGCGCCAGGTGGTGGCAACCTGGCCTTGGTAAGATGAGTTGCTAAGGAAGTCAGGGCGGGCGGGCGGTGGGAGAACACACAAAGATCATCTGTCCCCCTGAGATGAACTCCCATGAGTTTTTGGATGATTGATGATTAACTGAAGTTGATTTCTCTTTGATGATTCCATCCAGCTTGCTCAAAGCAGAGCATGTGGAGGGGCCACTTTAAAGGCCTCCCTGCGAAATGAGAAGGGACCTGAGGCAGATGAGGGAGGAGCCTGTGGCTATGGGAGAGAGGGCCAGGGAGCTGATGCAGAGAGGTGGGGAGAGGAATGTCCTGCCTGCCTGGGAAAGGTGGGCAAGAGAAGAGAGCATGTGAGAGTCAGGCTGGGGGAGAACCTTCCAGAGAGACATTGATGAAGTGCCTGAGGTAAGACAGGAGGGCCTATTTAAATCTAATTTACCAACATCCTTCCCTCCTAGAGGTCTCAGGCTCAGGTGATGACTAGGAGTCAGAGCTGGGGAAGCATCTTCCTGGTTCACAGGGAGGATGCAGCGGAAAGACAGAGACCGATGGTGGACCCATGGCCCCGAGGCCTGGGAGTGAGGCTGGGGCAGCGTTGTCCACACACCCAGGGTCACACTGCAGGCACGGGGCCCACAAAGGCCCAAGGTTTCTGGTGCTAGGAGCCTGATCGTGGGCACCTAGTAGATTTTGCACAGAGAGGAGGTGGCCATGCAGCACCGTGGAGTAACTGCTGGCGCAGAAGTACACAGATGTCTGGTTGCGAAAGGCAGACTTCAGTGTCAGAGGGAAGTTCTCTTTGTTTGATCTGGAGACGCTGTAACCCTCGGGCACATCTCCTGGCTCGCTACTGGGCACACCAGCTGAGTAATAGATCAGCCTCAGCCCGTGTCCCGGGTCTTGTCGGTACCAGTACATATAATCATGGTTCAGATCCTGAGTACATTTCAGTGTTGTGCTCTGTCCTATCCTCACGACCTGGAATCTGGGGTCCTGAGTGACACCAGCGTGGACCGCCCCTGTGGAGAAGGAGGACCGATGCTGCAGTCACAGTGTACAAGCTCAGTGCTGGCACCCCAAGGGGACCCTGCCCCCAGGACTCACCTGCCTGCAGGAGACAGAAGACCACACAGCCCAGGAGGCAGGGGCCCATAGTGGGGGCGGGGCAGGCAGAGGGCCCTCTGGTCTGAGTGTGGATGAGAGGGGAGAGGGGCTCTCCAGGGAGTTCTTCTGAGATGTCTCTGTTCCTGCCAGGCCCCAGAGCCAACCTGTCACTCAGGGACCACGCCCCTTCCCCCAGAGACTCAAATCAGAAATGAACCTGAGAGAACTGTTCACAACAGGGAGATCCATCCAGATCAATAGGCATAAGGCTTACAAGTTGTTGTAATATTTCTCTAAGCAGTTTGCAACTTGATGTACTTTTTCTAGAGATAATTCTTCATTCATATGTATATTACTTTTACCTGCATATTTCTGTAGTGTTGAATCTGAGGAAAATCTTTTGGCTTCCTACAGCCCTTTATGACTCATGAATCCCAAATACACCTTCAGGTGTTTAAGTAAGTGTTAGTTGATCAATCATGTCTGACTCTTTGCGACCCCATGGACTGTATGTAGCCCACCAGGCTCCTCTGTCCATGGGATTCTCCACGCAATAATACTGCAGTGGGTTTCCATTTCCTCCTCCAGGGGATCTTCCAAACTCAGGGATCAAACCCAAGTCTCTTACATCTCCACATTGGCAGGCAGGATCATTACCACTAGCGCCACCTGGGAAAGTGTCTCTTTCTGCTTTCGTTAATTAACCACAGTCCTTTGGTGTCCTTCTACCTGCCATGATTCTTTTGGCATCTGGTTCCGCAACTGTAGGTCAGACTTATCCCCACTTGAGGACTCCTTTGGCTCTATTTCTTATCAATTCACCAGCGACGGCTCACCTGCCAGATGCATCTACATTCCCACCCTGTTCCCTGGACACAGTGCTTGCAGTTTCTGAAGTGGGAGGGGTAACAGCAAGCAGAACCACCTCAAGCTTGGGACTCGCCTTTCTTTTTGGAGAGAAGCCAGTTGCCCAGCACCACAGATGACGTGGGCTTCTCTCAGATTGTGAGAGTGGGAAGGAACCTGCCTGCCAGTGCAGGAGACGTAAGACATGCAGTTTTGATCCCTGGGTTGGGAAGATCTCCTGAAGGAGGACACGGCTACCCACTCCACTAGTCTTGCCTGGAGAATCCCATGGACAGAGGAACCTGACTGGCTACAGTCCATGGGGTCACAAAGAGTCGAACACGACTGAAGTGACTGAGCCCTCACACACACGCAAGCGGATGACATGTTGGCACAAAGGAACTTGTATGTTGGAGGGATGCGGGGGATGTGGTCGCCTCCAGGTTGAATGAAAAGGGCTCTGATTTTACGTGAGACGTGCATTCCGTGGGAATGCTTCCTTGGGAAGCGGGGATTGCATTAATTGAGTAACAAATATCATAGAGCTCCTCAAAGTCTTATCTTGTTGTGCATCATTCCACACAGCAGGACCCCACACATGCTGCAGAGCTCTGCTTTCTTCAGATTCTCATGGTATTGGAAAGCAGGCACCCTAAAAATTATGTAGCTATTCCTGGTTACAGGACTGTGGACCTGCGGTGACCTCCTGATGTGCTGGTTTCCCCGGAGCATGACCACACGTCACAGGTCTGGGTGACGCATCATTCCTAGCAGAGGTCAGTTGGGGGCATGGTGAGGACCCCAAGTGATAAGGTCAGACTCGAGTAGGATTCCTTGCTCTAACAGTTAAGAAATATGAGATCTGGGCAGGTCACTTTCCCTAAGATAAATGAGCAGATAGAATGAAACGTACCTCGCAAAATCTTTGTGAGCATTGAGACATACCAGGAAAGAATGTCTGGGAAAGGCTGTCCACTCTACCAGCACCTGGGTCCCGCTGGCTGGCAGTTCACACCCTACAACCACTTCCTGAGCTGGGGCAGGAGTGTTTTTGTACCAGAGGCACCTGATCATGCAGGGCTGTGTCTTTGCTGCTGGCACAGAGATACACGGCTGAGTCTGTCAGCTCCAAGGAGCTCAGGTTCATCTGCGAGCGAGAGTCACTGAACTGTTCACCTAAGAATCGATCTGGCATGTTTCCTTTTTCATTCACTCCCGTATTGTAATACTGAACGAGGAACTGGGGACCCTGGCCCAGGGCCTGTTGGTACCAGTACACAGAGCGGTGTCCAGACTCAGGGGAACATCTCAGAGTCGCGTTCTGCTTTCTTGATTTGATCAGGTATTTGGGGGTCTGGGTGACTCCAGAATCCACCAGGCCTGTTGGGGAGGAGACAAGGAAGCTGAGGGCAGAGCACAGGGAAGCCTCCTGCTGCAGCCGTCATCACCAGGCTTCTATCTCAGGGAGGCAAAAACATCTCACATGCTTCCACACTGTGTCCAGGACTCACCTGATCCGAGGAGGCAGAGAGTCACACCGCAGAGGAGCCTGGAGCCCATGGCAGCATCAGGAATTCAGGACTGCTGCTGGCTGGGGGCGGGGCTCCTGGGGTGAGTGGTGTAAGTGCTGAACTTCCTGTGTCCCTGATTGGAGCATTTGCCTATGACGTCACTGCTCCGTGTCTCTGCAGGCTGTTTCCTGATCCACTGGACCCCTTGGCAGGACCCAGGGCTGGGTCCTCTATGCCATTCCCTGTCCTGACAACCCCTCAAAAAGGATGGGTGTGAGGTGAGCTTCATCCCCTGGTCCCATGTGTCCACAACACTCTTGTTCTGCTCTGTGACCCTGCCTGACCCTCATGACCCAGCGCTCACCAGATACCCCAAGCTCTCAGCTCCCCTTCCCACGCTGCTCCAGGAGACGGCCCCCTGGGCACATCCTGAAGCTCCAGGCATGACCCCTCCTCCTGAGCCGTGAGGAGTCTCTGCTGGCTCCACGTGTCCCAGGATCATTCAGGGAACTCAAATCTGCTCCCAGGTGCAGGCATGTAGCCAAGGTTCCCTTAAGCTTCCTTCCCCAGGGTGCCTCTCAGCCCCTCCCAGGGCACCCTGCTTACCATGGAAACACAGTGCCTCCTTGTGGCCAAAGGTTTATGGTCTTATGGATTAGCAGCCTCTCTTTGAATCAAGGTTTCAAAAATCCCACACCCGGAATACACACACACACACACACACACACACATATCTGTTCTACTGCCTTCCTAGCCTGGCCAATTAGGGTTGATCTTCAAATGCACTCTTAGCCTCTGGAGGTAGAAGACTGTATGATCTGACCATTTTACTAAGAAGGAAATAATTGCTGCACCACTACAATGATGGTAGTTAGCTAAAGATGGAAATATATGATCATAAAATAAATGCTCAGAGGATCTCAAGTGAATCTGCCTGCAAACATGTATTTATAACTACTTCTGAATAGTCACAGACATATATTTTCAGATTTCCTATTTAAATTAAGCATTATCAAATTCTAGATAATACGTCCTTTTTATTAAAAATTTTATAAATGTGGACTCAATTATTTCTGCACTTATCAAAGCATGATATAATGGGGTGATGATTTTGACTGTGAGAGGATTTTGATGAGGGAGGTTAGGTGAGATGCTAAGGATGTTGGGAGCAGGGGTGTCGAGAACACACAAAGACAGTCTGTCCTCCTTCAGGTGGGCTCAGCTGAGTTTTTGGATGATTTATAATTAACTAAAGTTTGTTTCTCTTTGATGACTCCATACATCTTGCTCAAAACAGACCACATAGAGAGGCCACTTTAAAAGCCTCCCTGTGGCATGGGAAGGGACCTGACCCAGATGAGGGAGGAGCAGTGTGGCTGTGGTAGAGAGGGCCAGGGAGCTGATGCAGGGAGGTGGGGAGAGGAAGTCCTGCCCGCCTGGGAAAGGTGGACCAGAGCCGAGACCAGGTGAGAGCCAGGCTGGGGGAGAACCTCCAGAAAGACAGAAACAGCTGCCTGAGTGAGACAAGAGTGCCTAGTGTATCTGATTTACCAACAACCTTCCCTCCTAGGTCTCAGGCTCAGGTGATGACTAGGAGTCAGAGCTGGGGAAGTGTCTCCTGGTTTACAGGGAGGATACAGCGGAAAGACTGAGACCGATGGAGGACACATGGCCCCGAGGCCCGGGAGTGAGGCTGAGGCCAACCTAGTGCACACACCCAGGGTCACGCTGCAGGCATGTGGCTAACAAAGCCCTGAGGCTCCCGGTGCTGGGAGCCTGCACGGTGCCCCCTATTTTTGCACAGAGGGGAGGTGGCCGTGAAGCGCCATGGAGTAACTGCTGGCGCAGAAGTACACAGATGTCTGGGAGTGTTTGGCGGACTCCAGCGTGAGAGGGAAGTTCTCTGTGTTTGGTCTGGAGACGCTGTACCCGTGGGCATGTTTCCTTGCTCCTTGGTGAACTCAGCCCGAGTCCTGGGTCTTGTTGGTACCAGCATATATAGTCATGACCCAGATCCTGAGTACAATTAAGTGTCACCCTCTGTCCTGTCCTCAGGACATGTAATCTGGGGTCCTGAGTGACACCAGCGTGGACCGCCCCTGTGGAGAAGGAGGACCGATGCTGCAGTCACAGAGGGCATGCTCAGTGCTGGCACCCCAGAGGGGACCCTGCCCCCAGGACTCACCTGCCTGCAGGAGACAGAAGACCACACCGCCCAGGAGGCAGGGGCTCATGGCGGGGGCGGGGCAGGCGGAGGGTCCTCTGGTCTGAGTGTGGATGAGAGGGGAGAGGGGCTCTCCAGGGAGTCCTTCGGAGATGTCACTCTCCCTGCCAGGCCTCAGAGCCAACCTGTCACTCAGGGGGCCACGCCCCTTCCCCCAGAGGCTCAAATCAGAAATGAACCTAAGTGAACAGTTCACATATGACCAACCTAGACAGCATATTAAAAAGCAGAGACATATACTTTGCCAACAAATGTCCATCTGGTTAAAGCTATGGTTTTTCCAGTAGTCAGGTTTGGATGTGAGAGTTGGACTATAAAGAAAGCTGAGTGCCGAAGAATTGATGCTTTTGAACTGTGGTGTCAGAGAAGACTCTTGAGAGTCCCTTGGACTGCAAGGAGATACAAGCAGTCCATCCTAAAGGAAGTCAGTCCTGAATATTCATTGGAAGGACTGATGCTGAAGCTGAAACTCGAATACTTTGGCCACCTGATGCGAAGAACTGACTCATTTGAAGAGACTGTGATGCTGGGCAAGATTGAAAGCAGAAGGAGAAGGGGACGACAGAGGATGAGATGGTTGGATGGCATTGCCAACATGATGGACATGGATTTGAGTAACCTCTGGGAGTTGGTGATGCACAGGAAAGCCTGGCATTCTGTAATCCATGGGGTCGCAAAGAGTCGGACACGACCTAATGACTGAACGAACTGAACAGTTCACAACAGGGAGACCCAGCCAGTTCAATGCACATAAGCCTTACAAGTTCTTGTGAACTTTCCGTAAAACTGTTCACAACTTTATGTACATTTTATTCCAGAAATAGCTGTTCATTAATACATACATTCATTTTATTTGTCTACATATTTCTGTGGTTTTGAATCTCAGGGAAATTCCTCAGGGCTTCCTGCTGCCCTTTAGGACTCACATGTCCCCAGTAATCCCTCATGTTTCTACTTTGTTTAATTAACAAGAGTCTTGTTCATGTCCTTCCACCCACAGTGATTCTGGATATGGTTCCCCAACCTTAGGGCAGGCTCATCAACACCTGAGGAATCCTTGGGCTCTATCACTTATTAATTCACGACTGACAGGGTGCCTGTCAAAGGCAGGCTCACGCCGTCATGCTCACCTGAGCACGTCTTCTGGTGTCTGAGGGGTGGGGGGGCAGCGGGCCGAACCACCTCAGGCCTGTGCCCACCTTGCTTTGAGGAGAGAAGCTGGCTGCCCAGCACCACGGATGACATGTTGGCACAAAGGAGTCCAGACGTGGAGGGATGTCGGGAGAGATGGCTGACCCCGGGGCAGAGGGAAAATGCTCCGATTCTACGTGAGACATCCATTGCATGGGATACTTCCTTGTGAAAATGGCAGCCAATCAGTGACTGACATTCTAGACCCTAGACTCTATCACACCGCACAGACCTCACGTTTAGAAGGACCCTGTGCTAGCTGCCATGCTCTGCTGTAGTGATTTTCAAATTCTCAATGATTTCTGAACCTGATTATCATGCACCTGGTCATGACTGGCTGACCATGGTTACCTCCTGGTGTGCTGGTTTCCATGGAACCTGATCACAAGTCTGGGCTCTGGAGGAGTAACTCTTCCTAGGGCCTCAGAGACAAAAACACAGAAACTAAAGTCATAAGCCGTGAATGAGCCCGATGTTGTAGCTACAAAAACAAGCCTTGAATTGGGACTGACAAGTCCATGGGATCCTCACCTGTGCTCAGAATGTCTCTGGTCCCAGAGACAGTGGGACCCACAACAGAGGAGATTGGTGCCCAGGCCAGGCTGCTACAGAAAGGGAGACTTTTCAACTCAACTCCTGTGACTTGTAGCTGGGGTCAAATCAAAGGCAAGCTTCTCCTGACATGAAGTGATCTCTCACCCTAGTTGCTGCTACTGGTTGCCTACTCAGTCCCAGCACCCAGTGTGTGCACAGGAAGACTTGTGTGTGTTTCACATGGGACCTCAAAGGAATTTCCTAGGAGATGAGGTTTTCCTGTCAAAATAGCATCATAAAATCATTTCAGAGAATGTGTGCATGAGAAAAGAAATTTATTAAAGTGCATAAATAATTGTTTTTAAAAAACAAATAAAAGCTTGTACCGGCAGGGAAGATCTTTGGATAGTCATTTTCCAAATCATCCATCTCCAGATAGGATAGTCCTTGAAATGGATATGGTGCTCACATGCTTTCAAGAAAGTCTTTAACCATTATCCTTACCAGGAGTAATGTTTTAAATATTTAGCTCTGGGCTAAAGAGGACTTTAAAACAGAATGACAGCAAAAGAAATCATACTGTTCATTGTCATGGAGACAGGCCTGGGAAGGGGGCCTGAGAGAATTTCTGGTGATGAAGTATTCTCAGTCTTTATAGGTGAATGTTCCATGGGCACATACAGATGAAAGGATCAAAACCATTCTTCAGTTCACTGTACAGTGTATAATGTTATTGTATATTCAGTGGGTCCCTTGAACCTCACTTTTTTAAACTTCCTGGGTCCAGTTTTGTGTGGAATTTTTAACAGATGCTACCTACAGACCTTGTTGTTCGTCTGGTAAAGAATCTCCCTGCAATGGGAGAGACCTGGGTTGGATCCCTGGGTGGGGAAGATCTGCTGGAGGAGGAAATGGCTACTCACTCCAGTATTCTGGCCTGGAGAATTTCATGGACTGTATGGAGGTCACAAAGAGTCAGACACAACTGAGTAACTTTCACTTTCACTTTTGACAGTACTACACAATTGTGTCTGGTTGAATCTGCTGTTCTGGAATCATAAATAGAGAGGGTTGATTGAATTTAAACAAACTTTTACATCATGGTTAGGGCTGGGTCAGGGCCCCCAAAATTCACATTATTCAAATGTTTACTATAATTCATATGCCAGGCGTTGATGTAAAAACGCCTGAGGGTAAGTTACATGCTCTGTTTATCTCATGTATTGAACCAAAAAACACAATTACTTTCTTTCCTTTGACATCTGAAGACCTCAAGTATAGGGTTTGAAGTTAAAATGTGTCCATATCTACTTTAGTACCTAGGAAGCACTAGAGGAGGCTGACAGAGATTACCAAAGGGAGTCAAGAAATCCAGAGTCCTGTTACGTGCCAGGGACTTCATGCGACTAAATTTTGTGCAACCCTGGAAGATGGT
>NC_057388.1:100079145-100087741 GCF_019320065.1 Cervus canadensis
TGTATTAATGAACAGCTATTTCTGGGATAAAATGTACATAAAGTTGCGAACAGTTTTACGGAAAGTTTACAAAAACTTGTAAGGCTTATGTGCATTGAGCTGGATGGGTCTCCCTGTTGTGAACTGTTCAGTTCGTTCAGTCCCTAGGTCGTGTCCGACTCTTTGCGACCCCCTGGATTGCAGAATGCCAGGCTTTCCTGTGCATCACCAACTCCAGGAGGTTATGCAAACATATACCCATCACGTCGGCAATGCCATCCAACCATCTCATCCTCTGTCGTCCCCTTCTCCTCCTGCTTTCAATCTTGCCCAGCATCAGGGTTTCTTCAAATGAGTCAGTTCTTCACATCAGGTGGCCAAAGTATTGGAGTTTCAGCTTCAGCATCAGTCCTTCCAATGAATATTCAGGACTGACTTCCTTTAGGATGGACTGCTTGTATCTCCTTCCAGTCCAAGGGACTCTCAAGAGTCTTCTCCAACACCACAGTTCAAAGCATCAATTCTTTGGTGCTCAGCTTTCTTTATAGTCCAACTCTCACATCCATACGTGACTACTGGAAAAACCATAGCTTTAACCAGATGGACATTTGTTGGCAAAGTAAATGTCTCTGCTTTTTAATATGCTGTCTAGGTTGGTCATATGTGAACTGTTCACTTAGGTTCATTTCTGATTTGAGCCTTGGGGGAAGGGGCTTGGCCCCCTGAGTGACAGGTTGGCTCTGAGGCCTGGCAGGGACAGTGACATCTGAGAAGGACTCCCTGGAGAGCCCCTCTCCCCTCTCATCCAGACTCAGACCAGAGGACCCTCCGCCTGCCCCACCCACGCCGTGAGCCCCTGCCTCCTGGGCTGTGTGGTCTTCTGTCTCCTGCAGGCAGGTGAGTCCTGGGGGCAGGGTCGCCTTGGGGGTGCCAGCATGAAGCATGTCCGCTGTGACTGCATCATCTGTCCTCCTTCTCCACAGGGGCGGTCCACGCTGGTGTCACTCAGGACCCCAGATTCCAGGTCGTGAGGACAGGACAGAGTGCCACAGTTATTGTACTCAGGATGAACCATGATTATATGTACTGGTACCGACAAGACCCAGGACACGGGCTGAGACTGATCCATTACTCAGTTATCCGTCCTGCCTCGGAGAAAGGAGACGTGCCCGACGGGTACAGCGTCTCCAGACCAAACACACAGAACTTCCCTCTCACACTGGAGTCTGCCAGCCGCTCCCAGACATCTGTGTACTTCTGCGCCAGCGGGTACTCCACAGCGCTGCACGGCCACCTCCTCTCTGTGCAAAAAGATAAGGGAAGCCCTGAGACCTGGAAGTAGGAGAGCCCCTTGCAGGCTTCTCGCACGCGGAGCCTCGGAGCCCAAGGCCACACGTCTGCAGTGTGACACGGAGTGTGCAGTCTCTTATCACGCCCAGCTGCATCTACCTTAAATACAGTGCACGGTTGGTGTTTTTAATTTCAAAGATTATAACTTTAATATTCAATGGGTTATATAATCTCTGTATACAAATCCATTAACTAGAATTAGTGATATTTAATTTATGTAGACAATCAAGAAATATGTGGATCTGACTAATCCGAGGGATCTAAGGAATGCAGTGTCCCAGGCTGTATTCCCCTGAGCTCATCAGAGTGTCTGTATTGAAGGTCTATGTGATTCCACCTGAGCATGCTACTGCCAGTGAAATTGTTTTCTTCTTAATGGAAATGTTGGTTTCTACAGTCTTTTACCTCCAGAGGCTAAGAGGGAATTTGAAGACCAATCTGAAGTCAGCCAGGATGGGAAGACAGTAGAACAACTGTGTGTGTGTGTGTGTGTGTGTGTGTGTGTGTGTGTGTGTATATTCAGGGTGTGGGGTGTTTACATTCTTGCTTTAGACAGAAGGCACAGACCCATGAGACTCTGGACCATTGGCCAATAGGAGGTGCTGTGGGCCCACGGTAAGCAGGGCACTTGGGAGGGGTGGAGATTCACCCTGGGGAGGACAGCTTTAAGGAACCTTGGCTACATGCCTGCCTGAGAAAGCAGGTTTGAGATCCCTGAGATCCTGAGGTTCCAGGACACATGGGACCAGTACAGACTCCTCACTGCCAGGGAAAGTGGGGATGTGCCTGGATCCTCAGGATGTGCCCAGGAGATGGTCTCCTGGAGCTGCAAGCGAAGTGGAGGTGAAGGGGTTGGGGTGGCTGGTGAGGGCTGGGTGATTGTCAGCTGATTGCCTGGTGATTCCCAGCCAGGTGAGTGCCTGGCTGAGTGTTAGGCAGGGCCAGGCAGAGGACAACAAGCTCTGTTGTGAGCATATGGGGACATGGGAATGGTGCACCTTTCACACCCACCCCTTGCTCAGGGTCTGTGAAGGGCAAGGAATGGTATAGAGGGCCCACCTTTGGTCCTGGCAGGGTGTACAGTGGGTAGGGAACTTGCAGAAACACATAGCTGTGACGTCATAGGCAAATGCTCCAATCAGGGAAGCAGGAGGGTGGGCAGTTTACCCCACTTACCCTAGGAGACCCGCCCCCAGCCAGCAGCAGTCTTGGGTTCCTGATGCTGCCATAGGCGCCAGGCTCCTCTGCTGTGTGACTCTCTGCTTCCTGGGAGCAGGTGACTCCTGGACACAGTGTGGGAGCTTCTGAGATGTATTTGCCTCCCTGAGATAGAAGCCTGTCGATGAGGGCTGCAACAGGAGGCTTCCCTGTGCTCTGCCCTCAGCTTTCTTGTGCTCCCCAACAGGCCTGGTGGATTCTGAATTCACCCAGACCCCCAAATACCTGATCAAATCAAGAAAGCAGCAAGTGAGGCTGAGATGTTCCTCTGAATTTGGACATCGCTTTGTGTACTGGTACCAACAGGCTCTGGGCCAGGGCCCCCAGTTCCTCATTCAGTATTACAACAGGGAAGTTAATGAGAAAGGAAACACATCAGATCGATTCTCAGGAGAACAGTTCAGTGATTTTCGCTTGGAGCTGAACTTGGGCTCCTTGGAGCTGACGGATTCCACCCTTTATCTATGTGCCAGTAGCCAAGACAACGCCCTGCATGATCAGGTGCCTCTGGGACAAAAACACTCCTGCCCCAGCTCAGGAAGTGGTAGTGAGTGTGTTGACTGCCAGCCTGGCAAGCCCATCTCTGGTGGAGTAGACAGTCTTCCCCAGATGTTCATTTCTTGATATACTTTAATGCTCACAAAGATCATGCAAGATAAGTAGTATTTTAATTGTTTATATATCTGAGTGAACATGATTTGCCCAGATCTCATACTTCATAATTATTGCAAGGACTCTGACTCAAGTCTCTTCTCATCACCTGTGGTGACTTGCCACGAATGTAACTGTCTCCCTACAGAACAAATTAGATATGCATGGGGGTTATGTGTAACAAGATTGAATTTGGGGCTCTAAGACATGAACTTTTATTCAGTGAATGGCGGTCCTGCTTCACAAGGAGGTATTCCCATGGAGGAATCTCTCAAATAAAAACAGAGCAGTTTTTGTTTATTCTGGAGTCTGCATCTCCCTCCATGTCCCTCTTAAGTCTGCATTCCTTTGTGCCAATAAGTAACCCGAGCTGGGCAAAAGGCTTCTCTCCACTCAGAAAGGTGGGTCACAGGCCTGAGGGTATCTGCTTGCTCCCTCCCCAGACCTGGGAAGCAGGGCCTCCTGTGAACTTGAAGGAGCTGTACCTGCCTTCGGCTGGTGGACCAACTGCCAGTGAATTGATAAGAAACAGACCAAACAATTCCTCAGTGTTGATGAGCTTGTGATAAGGGTAGGATCAGACACCTGGAGAAACATGATAGGTGGAGGGACCTTCTCAGGACTGCAGGCAATTACAGTGCCTTGAAGTCCTACTGGGACACATGAGTCATAAGGGGCAACAGGAAGCCAGAAGGATTTCCCCAAGACTTAAAACTACAGAAATATGCAGATAAATAAATGTAACATATGTGTTAATGAAAAATTATCTCTGGACTAGAACATACAAAAATTTGGTCAGTTTCACGGACAGATTACAACAACTTGTAAGCTTATGTCCGGTGAGCTGAATGGGTCTCCCTGTTATGAACTGTTCACTCAGGTTTGATAGCTTCCATTGAAAGGTGTTGGATTCATGATTTCCGAAGACGATTTAGCTTCAAGACCAGGGACCAGTCTTGATCATTCAAGAGATTTTGTGTAGCTGAGTTTTTTTAACATATAAAAAGGGACAAGGAAAGCTTCTGACATAGACATCAAAGGGGGAGGGAGAGTGCCCCCGCTTGCTAGTCTTATCAAGGCCTTATATAGTTTATCAGACCCATTCACAACATACATCTTAAATTAACAAGATTAGAACTGACAATAGAAAGGTCTCACCAAACACACTTACACAAAATACATCTTAAGATAACAAGATTAGTTAGATGATTAGTTACATTAGTAAGGAGAAACATGTCCTCCAGCAAGATAGGTCCCTCTATTGACTAACCAAAGCAATGTAGAAAAAATGTTTGTTCTTTGCTCCTTGAGAGTCCTGGACACCTTTCACCTTCTCTAGGGCTCTGGATTTCTTTCTCTTCCTTGGGGACCCTGGACTTCTTCTCAGCCAGTCTAGGAAGTGACACTCTGAGGTTCATCTTTGATTTGAGTCTCTGGGGGAAGGGCGTGGCCGCCTTATGGGGCAGGTCTGCTCTGGGGCCTGGCAGGGACAGTGACATCTCAGAAGGACTCCCTGGAGAGCCCCTCTCCCCTCTCATCCACACTCAGACCAGAGGGCCCTCTGCCTGCCCCGCCCCCCACCATGAGCCCCTGTCTCCTGGGCTGTGTGGTCTTCTGTCTCCTGCAGGCAGGTGAGTCCTGGGGGCAGGGTCCCCTTGGGGGTGCCAGCACTGAGCATGTCTGCTCTGACTGCAGCATCGGTCCTCCTTCTCCACAGGGGCGGTCCACGCTGGTGTCACTCAAGACCCCAGATTCCAGGTCGTGAGGACAGGACACAGCAAGACACTGAAATGTACTCAGGATTTGGGTCATGATCGCATGTACTGGTACCGACAAGACCTGGGACACGGGCTGAGGCTGATCTATTACTCAGCTGGTGTGCCCAGTAGCGAGCCAGGAGATGTGCCCGAGGGTTACAGCGTCTCCAGATCAAACAAAGAGAACTTCCCTCTGACATTGAAGTCTGCCATCCGCAACCAGACATCTGTGTACTTCTGCGCCAGCAGTTACTCCACGGTGCTGCATGGCCACCTCCTCTCTGTGCAAAAAGTACTAGGTGCCCACGATCAGGCTCCCAGCACCAGAAACCTTGGGCCTTTGTGGGCCACGTGCCTGCAGTGTGACCCTGGGTGTGTGGACAACGCTGACCCAACCTCACTCCCACGCCTCGGGGCCATGGGTCCACAATCGGTCTCTGTCTTTCCGCTGCATCCTCCCTGTGAACCAGGAAGATGCTTCCCCAGCTCTGACTCCTAGTCATCACCTGAGCCTGAGACCTCTAGGAGGGAAGGATGTTGGTAAATTAGATTTAAATAGGCCCTCCTGTCTTACCTCAGGCACTTCATCAATGTCTCTCTGGAAGGTTCTCCCCAAGCCTGACTCTCACATGCTCTCTTCTCTTGCCCACCTTTCCCAGGCAGGCAGGACATTCCTCTCCCCACCTCTCTGCATCAGCTCCCTGGCCCTCTCCCCCATAGCCACAGGCTCCTCCCTCATCTGCCTCAGGTCCCTTCTCATTTCGCAGGGAGGCTTTTAAAGTGGCCCCTCCACGTGCTCTGCTTTGAGCAAGCTGGATGGAATCATCAAAGAGAAATCAACTTCAGTTAATCACCAATCATCCAAAAACTCATGGGAGTTCATCTCAGGAGGACAGATGATCTTTGTGTGTTCTCCCACCGCCCCACCTGCCCTGTTTTCCTTAGCATCTCATCTAACCAAAGCCAGGTTGCCACCACCTGGCGCCCTCATCAAAATCTTCTTAAAGTCAAAATATATCATACATCACCACCATTATATCAAAATTTTATAAGTGCAGAAATATATGAGATCATGTTTCTAAAACTCCTATTAAAAGTTTTATCTAGAATTTGATAATGCTCAATTTAAATACACAATCTGGAAATATATACATCTGATTAATCAGAAATAGTATTGGAACACATGTTTGCTGGCAGATTCACTTGAGATCCTCAGAGTATTTATTCTATGATTATATATTTCCATCTTAGATAACTACATCATTATAGTGATGCTACAATCATTTCTCTCTTAGTGAAAAGTTTGGATCATAAAGTATTCTGCCTTCAGAGGCTAAGAGTGGATTTGAAGATACACCCTATCAGCCAGGCTAGGAAGGCAGTAGAACAGATGTGTGTTTGTGTGTGTGAGCGCGTGTGTGTGTGTGTGTCTGAGTGTGTGTGTGTCTGTGTGTCTGTGTCTGTGTGTGTGTGTCTCTGTGTGTGTGTCTGTGTGTGTGTTTGTGTGTGTCTGTGTGTGTGTGTCTGTGTGTGTGTTTGTGTGTGTCTGTGTGTGTATGTGTGTATGTGTGTGTGTCTCTGTGTGTGTGTGTGTGAGTGTGTGTATGTGTGTGTTTGTGCAAAGTCCTGGATTTTTGTACCCTTGCTTTCAACAGATGGTGCAAATCCATGAGACCCTGGACCTTTGGCCACTTGGAGGCACTGTGTTTCCAAGCTAAGTAGGGTGTATTGGGAGGGGTTGAGAATCTCTCTGGAGAGGGCAGTTTAAGGGAACCTTGGCTATATTATGCTTGGGAACAGGTTTGAGTTCCCTGAATTGTTCCAAGACATATGGAACGAGCACAGACTCCTCCCTGCCCAGGGAACTGGGGACGTGCCTGGAACCTCAGGATGTTCACAGGGGGTTGTATCCTGGATCAGCATGTGAGGAGGAGGTGAAGGGGTTGGGGAGGTTGGTGAGGTCTTGGGGCTGAGTGTCAGACAGAGCAGAACAAGACATGTTTTGGGGACATTGGACCAGGGGATGAAACTCACCTCATACCCAAACTTGCTGAGGGGCTGTCAGGACAGGGAGTGGCATAGAGGAGCCAGCCCTGGGTAATGCTGAGGGGTCCAGGGGACAAGGGCAGCCTGCAGAGACACAGAGCAGTGACGTCATAGGCAAACGCTCCAATCAGGGAAGCAGGAGGGTCAGCACTTACACCTCTCACCCCAGGAGACCCGCCCCCAGCCAGCAGCAGCCTTGGGTTCCTGATGCTGCCAAGGGCTCCAGGCTCCTCTGCTGGGTGACTCTCTGCCTCCTGGGAGCAGGTGAGTCTGGACACATCGGGTAGCTTCTGAGATGTTTTGTCACCCTGCAACAGAAGCCCGGTGATGAGGATTGAAGCAGGAGGCTTCCCCTGTGCTCCGCCCGCAGATTCCTTGTCTCCCCCTACAGGCCTGGTAGATTCTGAAGTCACCCAGGCACCCAAGTACCGGATCAAATCAGGAAAACAGCAAGTGACGCTGAGATGTTCCCCTGAATCTGGACACCGCTCTGTGTACTGGTACCAACAGGCCCTGGGCCAGGGTCCCCAATTCCTCATTCAATATTACAACAGGGAAGTCCGTGAGAAAGGAAACATATCAGATCGATTCTCAGGAAAACAGTTCAGTGATCTTTGCTCAGAGCTGAACCTGAACTCCTTGGAGCTGACGGACTCAGCCCTGTATCTCTGTGCCAGCAGCCAAGACACAGCCCTGCGTGATCAGGTGTCTCTGGGACAAAAACACCCCTGCCCCAGCTCAGGAAGTGTTGCCCCGTGTGTCAGCTGCCAGCCTGCCAAGCCCAGTCTCTGGTAGAGCGATAGACTTTCCCAGACATTCATTTCATTATATGCTTTAATGCTCACTAAGATCATCAAGATAAGTATAATTTTAACTGTTTGTACATCTGAGGGGACGGGAATTGCCCAGATCTCATACTTCATAACTTACAACTAGGCTTCCGCTCAAGTTTGTTCTCAGCACCTGTGGTTCCGTTCCTCATGGAAATGGCTCCATACAGAGCAAATTCCATATCCGTGCTGGGCTCTGTGTAACAGAGACGGTATCGGTCTGTAAGATATGAACTGTTACTCAATGAATGCAGCTGTGCATCACAAGGAGGCATTCCCATGGAAAGGATCTCTCAATAAATAAAGATCATTTTTCAGTTACCCTGGAGTCTGCCACCCTTTGCCGTGTCCCTCCTACGTCTGTATTCCTTTGTGCCAATATGTCATCTGGGGTGGTGGGCAACCAGCTTCTCTACACCCAGAAAGGTGGGTCACAGGCCTGAGGGGGCTCTGCTTGCTCCCTCCCCTGACACGGGAAACTCGGACTCCTGTGAACGTGAACGAGCTGTACCTGCATTTAGCTGGTGGACCGTCTGTCAGTGAATTGATTAGATAGACCAAACAATTCCTCAAATGTTGATGAGCGTGCAATGAAGTTGGGAGCAGATTCCTGGAGAAACATGGTAGGTGAAGGGACAATCTCAGGACTGTGGTCAATTATGCAGAAATGGAACCTTGAAGTCCTACTGGGTCACATCAGTCATAAAGTCAACAGGAAGCCAGAAGGATTTCCACAAGATTTAACACTACAGAAATATGCAGATA
>NC_057388.1:100087801-100144561 GCF_019320065.1 Cervus canadensis
TCCTGAGGGACTAGCAAGGAATTTTGGATGATTAATAATTAGCTGAGGTTTCATTCTCTTTGAGGACCCCAGAGAGCCTACTCAAACACGACCACTTAGGGATCATTATAAGGTTCCCTGGGTGATGGGCAAGGACATGACCCAGATGAGGGAGGAGCAGCTAGGCTGAAGTAGAGAAGGGTGGGTACAAGGGCCAGGAAGATGGGAGAAGAAAGACCCCACATCTGGGTAAGTTGGACAAGAGCAGAGAACACACAAGGGCCAGCCTAGGGGATAACCTTCCACAGCGACAGGCATGTGGTGCCCGGGGAGAGACAAGAGGGTCTAGATGTACCTGATTTCCCAACACCCTTCCCTCCTGGAGGCCTCATGTTCAGACTGATACTAGGAGTCAGAGCTGCTAGCATGTTACGTTCACCTGGCAGCTACGGTGAAAAGACAGAGAGTGAAAGTGGACACATGATCATGAGGCCCTGTTGTCAGGTCTGTGCCAGCCAAGATCAAAACTGCACGCTATGCTGCCAGTGTGTCTGTGGGCTGCGAGGCTCCAGGTGCTAGGAGCCTGCAAAGGGCTCCTCAAGTTTCAGGCTGCAGGGCCTTTTTGCACAGAGAGGAGGTGGCCGTGCAGCGCCGTGGAGTCACTGCTGGCGCAGAAGTACACAGATGTCTGGGAGCGGTTGGCAGGCTTCAGTGTGAGAGGGAAGTTCTCTGTGCTTGGTCTGGAGACGCTGTACCCGTCGGGCACATCTCCTTCCACCGTGTAGGGAGTCGCAGCTGAGTAATGAATCAGCCTCAGCCCGAGTCCCGGGTCTTGTCGGTACCAGCACATATAGTTATGACCCAGATCCTGAGTACAATTAAGGGTGGTGCTCTGTCCTGTCCTCACGACCTGGAATCTGGGGTCCTGGGTGACACCAGCGTGGACCGCCCCTGTGGAGAAGGAGGACCGATGCTGCAGTCACAGAGGACATGCTCAGTGCTGGCACCCCCAAGGGGACCCTGCCCCCAGGACTCACCTGCCTGCAGGAGACAGAAGACCACACAGCCCAGGAGGCAGGGGCTCATGGCGGGGGCGGGGCAGGCGGAGGGCCCTCTGGTCTGAGTGTGGATGAGAGGGGAGAGGGGCTCTCCAGGGAGTCCTTCTGAGATGTCACTGTCCCTGCCAGGCCCCAGAGCCAACCTGTCACTCAGGGACCACGCCCCTTCCCCCAGAGGCTCAAATCAGAAATGAACCTGAGTAAACTGTTCACAACAGGGAGATCCATCCAGCTCAACAGATATAAGCCTGAGAGGTTGATGTAAACTTTATGTCAAACTAATTAAATTTTGTGTGTGTTCTAGTCCAGAGATAATTCTTCATTAATACATTTATTACTTGTATTTATCTGCATATTTCTGTAGTGTTAAATCTTGTGGAAATCCTTCTGGCTTCCTGTTGACTTTGTGACTGATGTGACCCAGTAGGACTTCAAGGTTCCATTTCTGCATAATTGACCACAGTCATGAGATTGTCCCTTCACCTACCATGTTTCTCCAGGAATCTGCTCCCAACCTCATTGCAGGCTCATCGACATTTGAGGAATTGTTCGGTCTATTTCTAATCAATTCACTGACAGACGGTCCACCAGCTAAATGCAGGTACAGCTCGTTCACGTTCACAGGAGCCCATGTTTCCCGTGTCGGGGAGGGAGCAAGCAGAGCCCCCTCAGGCCTGTGACCCACCTTTCCGGGTGTAGAGAAGCTGGTTGCCCACCACCCCAGATGACATATTGGCACAAAGGAATACAGACATATGAGAGACACGGCAAGAGGTGGCAGACTCCAGGGTAACTGAGTGTTTATGTCTTTATTTATTGAGAGGTTCTTTCCATGGGAATACCTCCTTGTGATGCACAGCAACATTCATTGAGTAACAGTTCATATCTTACAGCCCCACACTGTCTCTGTTACACAGAGCCCAGCACGGATATGGACTTTCCTCTGTATGGAGCCATTTCCATGAGGAAAGGAACCACAGGTGCTGAGAACAAACTTGAGCGGAAGCCTAGTTGTAAGTTATGAAGTATGAGATCTGGGCAATTCCCGTCCCCTCAGATGTACAAACAGTTAAAATTATACTTATCTTGATGATCTTAGTGAGCATTAAAGCATGTAAAGAAATGAATGTCTGGGAAAGTCTATCGCTCTACCAGAGACTGGGCTTGGCAGGCTGGCACCTGACACACGGGGCAACACTTCCAGGGCTGGGGCAGGGGTGTTTTTGTCCCAGAGGCACCTGATCACGCAGGGCTGTGTCTTGGCTGCTGGCACAGAGATCCAGGGCTGAGTCCATCAGCTCCTAGGAGATCAAGTTCAGCTCTGCGCAAAGATCACTGAACTGTATTCCTGAGAATCGATCTGATATGTTTCCTTTCTCACGGACTTCCCTGTTGTAATATTGAATGAGGAATTGGGGGCCCTGGCCCAGGGCCTGTTGGTACCAGTACACAAAGAGGTATCCAGATTCAGGGGAACATCTCAGTGTCACTTGCTGTTCTCCTGATTTGATCCGGTACTTGGGTGTCTGGGTGACTTCAGAATCCACCAGGCCTGTTGGGGGAGACAAGGAATCTGTGGGCAGAGCACAGGGGAAGCCTCCTGCTTCAATCCTCATCACCAGGCTTCTGTCGCAGGGTGACAGAACATCTCAGAAGCTCCCCGCTGTGTCCAGACTCACCTGCTCCCAGGAGGCAGAGAGTCACTCAGCAGAGGAGCCTGGAGCCCTTGGCAGCATCAGGAACCCAAGGCTGCTGCTGGCTGGGGGCGGGGCTCCTGGGGTGAGAGGTGTAAGTGCTGACCCTCCTGCTTCCCTGATTGGAGCGTTTGCCTGTGACGTCACGGCTCTGTGTCTCTGCAGGCTGCCCTTGTCCACTGGACCCCTCAGCATTACCCAGGGCTGGCTCCTCTATGCCACTCCCTGTCCTGACAGCCCCTCAGCAAGTTTGGCTGTGAGGTGAGTTTCTTCCCCTGGTCCCATGTGCCCACAACATGTCTTGTTCTCCTCTGCCTGACCCTGCCTGACACTCAGCCCCAAGACCTCACCAACCACCCCAGCCCCTTCACCTCCTCCTCACATGCTGATCCAGGATACAACTCCCTGTGAACATCCTGAGGTTCCAGGCACGTGCCCAGTTCCCTGGGCAGGGAGGAGTCTGTGATGGTTCCATATGTCTTGGAACAATTCCGGGAACTCAAACCTGCTCCCATATGCAGGCATGATATAGCCAAGGTTCCCTGAAACTGCCCTCTCCAGAGAGATTCTCAACCCCTCCCAATACACCCTACTTACCTTGGAAACACAGTGCCTCCAAGTGGCCAAAGGTCCAGGATCTCATGGATTTGCACCATCTGTTAAAAGCAAGGTTACAAAAATCCAGGACCCTGCACACACACACACACACACACACACACACACAGAGACAGACAGACACACACACAGAGACACACACATACTCATGCACAGACACACACACACACACAGACACAAACACACACACACACACTCACACACACACAGACACACACACACACAGACACACACACACACACAGAGACACACACACACACAGACACACACACACTCACACACAGACACACACACACACAAACACACACACACACAGACACACACACACACAGACACACACACACTCACACACAGACACATACACACACAGACACACACACACTCACACACACAGACACACACACACTCACACACAGACACATACACACAGACACACACACTCACACCTACACACAGACACACACACACACACACAAACAACAGACAGACACACAGACACACAGACACACACACACACAGACACACACACACACACAGACACACACACAGACACACACGCAACGCACACCTGTTCTACTGCCTTCCTAGCCTGGCTGATAGGGTTTATCTTCAAATCCACTCTTAGCCTCTGGAGGCAGAAGACTTTATGAGCCAAACTTTTTACTGAGAGAGAAATGATTGCGGCACCACTACAATGATGTAGTTATCTAAGATGGAAATATATAATCATAGAATAAATACTCTGAGCATCTCAAGTGAATCTGCCAGCAAACATGTGTTCCATAAGTACTTCTGATTAATCAGATGTATATATTTCCAGATTGTGTATTTAAATTGAGCATTATCAAATTCTAGATAAAACTTTTTATAAAGAAGTTTTAGAAACATGAACTCATCTATTTCTGCACTTATGAAATCTTGATATAGTGGGTGCGATGTATGATATATTTTGACTTTGAGAAGATTTTGATGAGGGCGCCAGGTGGTGGCAACCTGGCCTTGGTAAGATGAGTTGCTAAGGAAGTCAGGGCGGGCGGGCGGTGGGAGAACACACAAAGATCATCTGTCCCCCTGAGATGAACTCCCATGAGTTTTTGGATGATTGATGATTAACTGAAGTTGATTTCTCTTTGATGATTCCATCCAGCTTGCTCAAAGCAGAGCATGTGGAGGGGCCACTTTAAAGGCCTCCCTGTGAAATGAGAAGGGACCTGAGGCAGATGAGGGAGGAGCCTGTGGCTATGGGAGAGAGGGCCAGGGAGCTGATGCAGAGAGGTGGGGAGAGGAATGTCCTGCCTGCCTGGGAAAGGTGGGCAAGAGAAGAGAGCATGTGAGAGTCAGGCTGGGGGAGAACCTTCCAGAGAGACATTGATGAAGTGCCTGAGGTAAGACAGGAGGGCCTATTTAAATCTAATTTACCAACATCCTTCCCTCCTAGAGGTCTCAGGCTCAGGTGATGACTAGGAGTCAGAGCTGGGGAAGCATCTTCCTGGTTCACAGGGAGGATGCAGCGGAAAGACAGAGACCGATGGTGGACCCATGGCCCCGAGGCCTGGGAGTGAGGCTGGGGCAGCGTTGTCCACACACCCAGGGTCACACTGCAGGCACGGGGCCCACAAAGGCCCAAGGTTTCTGGTGCTAGGAGCCTGATCGTGGGCACCTAGTAGATTTTGCACAGAGAGGAGGTGGCCATGCAGCACCGTGGAGTAACTGCTGGCGCAGAAGTACACAGATGTCTGGTTGCGAAAGGCAGACTTCAGTGTCAGAGGGAAGTTCTCTTTGTTTGATCTGGAGACGCTGTAACCCTCGGGCACATCTCCTGGCTCGCTACTGGGCACACCAGCTGAGTAATAGATCAGCCTCAGCCCGTGTCCCGGGTCTTGTCGGTACCAGTACATATAATCATGGTTCAGATCCTGAGTACATTTCAGTGTTGTGCTCTGTCCTATCCTCACGACCTGGAATCTGGGGTCCTGAGTGACACCAGCGTGGACCGCCCCTGTGGAGAAGGAGGACCGATGCTGCAGTCACAGTGTACAAGCTCAGTGCTGGCACCCCAAGGGGACCCTGCCCCCAGGACTCACCTGCCTGCAGGAGACAGAAGACCACACAGCCCAGGAGGCAGGGGCCCATAGTGGGGGCGGGGCAGGCAGAGGGCCCTCTGGTCTGAGTGTGGATGAGAGGGGAGAGGGGCTCTCCAGGGAGTTCTTCTGAGATGTCTCTGTTCCTGCCAGGCCCCAGAGCCAACCTGTCACTCAGGGACCACGCCCCTTCCCCCAGAGACTCAAATCAGAAATGAACCTGAGAGAACTGTTCACAACAGGGAGATCCATCCAGATCAATAGGCATAAGGCTTACAAGTTGTTGTAATATTTCTCTAAGCAGTTTGCAACTTGATGTACTTTTTCTAGAGATAATTCTTCATTCATATGTATATTACTTTTACCTGCATATTTCTGTAGTGTTGAATCTGAGGAAAGTCTTTTGTGCTTCCTACTGCCCTTTATGACTCATGAATGCCAAATACACCTTCAGGTGTCTAAGTAAGTGTTAGTTGATCAGTCATGTCTGACTCTTTGCGACCCCATCGACTGTATGTAGCCCACCAGGCTCCACTCTCCATGGGATTCTCCACGCAATAATACTGCAGTGGGTTTCCATTTCCTCCTCCAGGGATCTTCCAAACTCAGGGATCAAACCCAAGTCTCTTACATCTCCACATTGGCAGGCATGATCATTACCACTAGCGCCACCTGGGAAAGTGTCTCTTTCTGCTTTCGTTAATTAACCACAGTCCTTTGGTGTCCTTCTACCTGCAATGATTCTTTTGGCATCTGGTTTCCCAACCGTAGGTCAGACTTATCCCCACTTGAGGACTCCTTTGGCTCTATTTCTTATCAATTCACCAACGACGGGTCACCTGCCAGATGCATTTACATTCCCATATTGTCCCCTGGACGCAGTGCTTGCAGTTTCTGAAGTGAGAGGGGGAACAGCAAGCAGAACCACCTCAAGCTTGGGACTCGCCTTTCTTTTTGGAGAGAAGCCAGTTGCCCAGCACCACAGATGACGTGGGCTTCTCTCAGATTGTGAGAGTGGGAAGGAACCTGCCTGCCAGTGCAGGAGACGTAAGACATGCAGTTTTGATCCCTGAGTTGGGAAGATCTCCTGAAGGAGGACATGGCTACCCACTCCACTAGTCTTGCCTGGAGAATCCCATGGACAGAGGAGCCTGACTCGCTACAGTCCGTGGGGTCACAAAGAGTCGAACACGACTGAAGTGACTGAGCCCTCACACACACGCAAGCGGATGACATGTTGGCACAAAGGAACTTGTATGTTGGAGGGATGCGGGGGATGTGGTCGCCTCCAGGTTGAATGAAAAGGGCTCTGATTTTACGTGAGACGTGCATTCCGTGGGAATGCTTCCTTGGGAAGCGGGGATTGCATTAATTGAGTAACAAATATCATAGAGCTCCTCAAAGTCTTATCTTGTTGTGCATCATTCCACACAGCAGGACCCCACACATGCTGCAGAGCTCTGCTTTCTTCAGATTCTCATGGTATTGGAAAGCAGGCACCCTAAAAATTATGTAGCTATTCCTGGTTACAGGACTGTGGACCTGCGGTGACCTCCTGATGTGCTGGTTTCCCCGGAGCATGACCACACGTCACAGGTCTGGGTGACGCATCATTCCTAGCAGAGGTCAGTTGGGGGCATGGTGAGGACCCCAAGTGATAAGGTCAGACTCGAGTAGGATTCCTTGCTCTAACAGTTAAGAAATATGAGATCTGGGCAGGTCACTTTCCCTAAGATAAATGAGCAGATAGAATGAAACGTACCTCGCAAAATCTTTGTGAGCATTGAGACATACCAGGAAAGAATGTCTGGGAAAGGCTGTCCACTCTACCAGCACCTGGGTCCCGCTGGCTGGCAGTTCACACCCTACAACCACTTCCTGAGCTGGGGCAGGAGTGTTTTTGTACCAGAGGCACCTGATCATGCAGGGCTGTGTCTTTGCTGCTGGCACAGAGATACACGGCTGAGTCTGTCAGCTCCAAGGAGCTCAGGTTCATCTGCGAGCGAGAGTCACTGAACTGTTCACCTAAGAATCGATCTGGCATGTTTCCTTTTTCATTCACTCCCGTATTGTAATACTGAACGAGGAACTGGGGACCCTGGCCCAGGGCCTGTTGGTACCAGTACACAGAGCGGTGTCCAGACTCAGGGGAACATCTCAGAGTCGCGTTCTGCTTTCTTGATTTGATCAGGTATTTGGGGGTCTGGGTGACTCCAGAATCCACCAGGCCTGTTGGGGAGGAGACAAGGAAGCTGAGGGCAGAGCACAGGGAAGCCTCCTGCTGCAGCCGTCATCACCAGGCTTCTATCTCAGGGAGGCAAAAACATCTCACATGCTTCCACACTGTGTCCAGGACTCACCTGATCCGAGGAGGCAGAGAGTCACACCGCAGAGGAGCCTGGAGCCCATGGCAGCATCAGGAATTCAGGACTGCTGCTGGCTGGGGGCGGGGCTCCTGGGGTGAGTGGTGTAAGTGCTGAACTTCCTGTGTCCCTGATTGGAGCATTTGCCTATGACGTCACTGCTCCGTGTCTCTGCAGGCTGTTTCCTGATCCACTGGACCCCTTGGCAGGACCCAGGGCTGGGTCCTCTATGCCATTCCCTGTCCTGACAACCCCTCAAAAAGGATGGGTGTGAGGTGAGCTTCATCCCCTGGTCCCATGTGTCCACAACACTCTTGTTCTGCTCTGTGACCCTGCCTGACCCTCATGACCCAGCGCTCACCAGATACCCCAAGCTCTCAGCTCCCCTTCCCACGCTGCTCCAGGAGACGGCCCCCTGGGCACATCCTGAAGCTCCAGGCATGACCCCTCCTCCTGAGCCGTGAGGAGTCTCTGCTGGCTCCACGTGTCCCAGGATCATTCAGGGAACTCAAATCTGCTCCCAGGTGCAGGCATGTAGCCAAGGTTCCCTTAAGCTTCCTTCCCCAGGGTGCCTCTCAGCCCCTCCCAGGGCACCCTGCTTACCATGGAAACACAGTGCCTCCTTGTGGCCAAAGGTCCATGGTCATATGGATTTGTAGCCTCTCTTTGAATCAAGGTTTCAAAAACCCCACGCCCGGAATACACACACACACACACACACACATATCTGTTCTACTGCCTTCCTAGCCTGGCCAATTAGGATTGATCTTCAAATGCACTCTTAGCCTCTGGAGGTAGAAGACTGTATGATCTGACCATTTTACTAAGAAGGAAATAATTGCTGCACCACTACAATGATGGTAGTTAGCTAAAGATGGAAATATACGATCATAAAATAAATGCTCAGAGGGTCTCAAATGAATCTGCCTGCAAACATGTATTTATAACTACTTCTGAATAGTCACAGGCATATATTTTCAGATTTCCTATTTAAATTAAGCACTATCAAATTCTAGATAATACGTCCTTTTTATTAAAAATTTTATAAATGTGGACTCAATTATTTCTGCACTTATCAAAGCATGATATAATGGGGTGATGCAGGATAGATTTTGACTGTGAGAGGATTTTGATGAGGGAGGTTAGTTGAGATGCTAAGGATGTTGGGAGCAGGGGTGTCGAGAACACACAAAGACAGTCTGTCCTCCTTCAGGTGGGCTCAGCTGACTTTTTGGATGATTTATAATTAACTAAAGTTTGTTTCTCTTTGATGACTCCATACATCTTGCTGAAAACAGACCACATAGAGAGGCCCCTTTAAAAGCCTCCCTGTGGCATGGGAAGGGACCCGACCCAGATGAGGGAGGAGCAGTGTGGCTGTGGTAGAGAGGGCCAGGGAGCTGATGCAGGCAGGTGGGGAGAGGAAGTCCTGCCCACCTGGGAAAGGTGGACCAGAGCCGAGACCAGGTGAGAGCCAGGCTGGGGGAAACAGAAAGACAGAAACAGCTGCCTGGGGTGAGACAAGAGTGCCTAGTGTATCTGATTTACCAACAACCTTCCCTCCTAGGTCTCAGGCTCAGGTGATGACTAGGAGTCAAAGCTGGGGAAGTGTCTCCTGGTTTACAGGGAGGATACAGCGGAAAGACTGAGACCGATGGAGGACACATGGCCCCGAGGCCCGGGAGTGAGGCTGAGGCCAACCTAGTGCACACACCCAGGGTCACGCTGCAAGCATGTGGCTAACAAAGCCCTGAGCTCCCGGTGCTGGGAGCCTGCACGGTGCCCCCTATTTTTGCACAGAGGGGAGGTGGCCGTGAAGCGCCGTGGAGTAACTGCTGGCGCAGAAGTACACAGATGTCTGGGAGTGTTTGGCGGACTCCAGCGTGAGAGGGAAGTTCTCTGTGTTTGGTCTGGAGACGCTGTACCCGTCGGGCACGTTTCCTTGCTCCTTGGTGAACTCAGCCCGAGTCCTGGGTCTTGTTGGTACCAGCATATATAGTCATGACCCAGATCCTGAGTACAATTAAGTGTCACCCTCTGTCCTGTCCTCAGGACCTGTAATCTGGGGTCCTGAGTGACACCAGCGTGGACCGCCCCTGTGGAGAAGGAGGACCGATGCTGCAGTCACAGAGGGCATGCTCAGTGCTGGCACCCCCAAGGGGACCCTGCCCCCAGGACTCACCTGCCTGCAGGAGACAGAAGACCACACCGCCCAGGAGGCAGGGGCTCATGGCGGGGGCGGGGCAGGCGGAGGGTCCTCTGGTCTGAGTGTGGATGAGAGGGGAGAGGGGCTCTCCAGGGAGTCCTTCGGAGATGTCACTCTCCCTGCCAGGCCTCAGAGCCAACCTGTCACTCAGGGGGCCACGCCCATTCCCCCAGAGGCTCAAATCAGAAATGAACCTAAGTGAACAGTTCACATATGACCAACCTAGACAGCATATTAAAAAGCAGAGACATATACTTTGCCAACAAATGTCCATCTGGTTAAAGCTATGGTTTTTCCAGTAGTCAGGTTTGGATGTGAGAGTTGGACTATAAAGAAAGCTGAGTGCCGAAGAATTGATGCTTTTGAACTGTGGTGTCAGAGAAGACTCTTGAGAGTCCCTTGGACTGCAAGGAGATACAAACAGTCCATCCTAAAGGAAGTCAGTCCTGAATATTCATTGGAAGGACTGATGCTGAAGCTGAAACTCGAATACTTTGGCCACCTGATGCGAAGAACTGACTCATTTGAAGAGACTGTGATGCTGGGCAAGATTGAAAGCAGAAGGAGAAGGGGACGACAGAGGATGAGATGGTTGGATGGCATTGCCAACATGATGGACATGGATTTGAGTAACCTCTGGGAGTTGGTGATGCACAGGAAAGCCTGGCATTCTGTAATCCATGGGGTCGCAAAGAGTCGGACACGACCTAATGACTGAACGAACCGAACAGTTCACAACAGGGAGACCCAGCCAGTTCAATGCACATAAGCCTTACAAGTTCTTGTGAACTTTCCGTAAAACTGTTCACAACTTTACGTACATTTTATTCCAGAAATAGCTGTTCATTAATACATACATTCATTTTATTTGTCTAAATATTTCTGTGGTTTTGAATCTCAGGGAAATTCCTCAGGGCTTCCTGCTGCCCTTTAGGACTCACATGTCCCCAGTAATCCCTCATGTTTCTACTTTGTTTAATTAACAAGAGTCTTGTTCATGTCCTTCCACCCACAGTGATTCTGGATATGGTTCCCCAACCTTAGGGCAGGCTCATCAACACCTGAGGAATCCTTGGGCTCTATCACTTATTAATTCACGACTGACAGGGTGCCTGTCAAAGGCAGGCTCACGCCGTCATGCTCACCTGAGCACGTCTTCTGGTGTCTGAGGGGTGGGGGGGCAGCGGGCCGAACCACCTCAGGCCTGTGGCCCACCTTGCTTTGAGGAGAGAAGCTGGCTGCCCAGCACCACGGATGACATGTTGGCACAAAGGAGTCCAGACGTGGAGGGATGTCGGGAGAGATGGCTGACAGCAGGGCAAAGGAAAATGCTCCGATTCTACGTGAGACATCCATTGCATGGGATACTTCCTTGTGAAAATGGCAGCCAATCAGTGACTGACATTCTAGACCCTAGACTCTATCACACCGCACAGACCTCACGTTTAGAAGGACCCTGTGCTAGCTGCCATGCTCTGCTGTAGTGATTTTCAAATTCTCAATGATTTCTGAACCTGATTATCATGCACCTGGTCATGACTGGCTGACCATGGTTACCTCCTGGTGTGCTGGTTTCCATGGAACCTGATCACAAGTCTGGGCTCTGGAGGAGTAACTCTTCCTAGGGCCTCAGAGACAAAAACACAGAAACTAAAGTCATAAGCCGTGAATGAGCCCGATGTTGTAGCTACAAAAACAAGCCTTGAATTGGGACTGACAAGTCCATGGGATCCTCACCTGTGCTCAGAATGTCTCTGGTCCCAGAGACAGTGGGACCCACAACAGAGGAGATTGGTGCCCAGGCCAGGCTGCTACAGAAAGGGAGACTTTTCAATTCAACTCCTGTGACTTGTAGCTGGGGTCAAATCAAAGGCAAGCTTCTCCTGACATGAAGTGATCTCTCACCGTAGTTGCTGCTTCTGGTTGCCTACTCAGTCCCAGCACCCAGTGTGTGCACAGGAAGACTTGTGTGTGTTTCACATGGGACCTCAAAGGAATTTCCTAGGAGATGAGGTTTTCCTGTCAAAATAGCATCATAAAATCATTTCAGAGAATGTGTGCATGAGAAAAGAAATTTAGTAAAGTGCATAAATAATTGTTTTTAAAAAACAAATAAAAGCTTGTACCGGCAGGGAAGATCTTTGGATAGTCATTTTCCAAATCATCCATCTCCAGATAGGATAGTCCTTGAAATGGATATGGTGCTCACATGCTTTCAAGAAAGTCTTTAACCATTATCCTTACCAGGAGTAATGTTTTAAATATTTAGCTCTGGGCTAAAGAGGACTTTAAAACAGAATGACAGCAAAAGAAATCATACTGTTCATTGTCATGGAGACAGGCCTGGGAAGGGGGCCTGAGAGAATTTCTGGTGATGAAGTATTCTCAGTCTTTATAGGTGAATGTTCCATGGGCACATACAGATGAAAGGATCAAAACCATGCTTCAGTTCACTGTACAGTGTATAATGTTATTGTATATTCAGTGGGTCCCTTGAACCTCACTTTTTTAAACTTCCTGGGTCCAGTTTTGTGTGGAATTTTTAACAGATGCTACCTACAGACCTTGTTGTTCGTCTGGTAAAGAATCTCCCTGCAATGGGAGAGACCTGGGTTGGATCCCTGGGTGGGGAAGATCTGCTGGAGGAGGAAATGGCTACTCACTCCAGTATTCTGGCCTGGAGAATTTCATGGACTGTATGGAGGTCACAAAGAGTCAGACACAACTGAGTAACTTTCACTTTCACTTTTGACAGTACTACACAATTGTGTCTGGTTGAATCTGCTGTTCTGGAATCATAAATAGAGAGGGTTGATTGAATTTAAACAAACTTTTACATCATGGTTAGGGCTGGGTCAGGGCCCCCAAAATTCACATTATTCAAATGTTTACTATAATTCATATGCCAGGCGTTGATGTAAAAACGCCTGAGGGTAAGTTACATGCTCTGTTTATCTCATGTATTGAACCAAAAAACACAATTACTTTCTTTCCTTTGACATCTGAAGACCTCAAGTATAGGGTTTGAAGTCAAAATGTGTCCATATCTACTTTAGTACCTAGGAAGCACTAGAGGAGGCTGTCAGAGATTACCAAAGGGAGTCAAGAAATCCAGAGTCCTGTTACGTGCCAGGGACTTCATGCGACTAAATTTTGTGCAACCCTGGAAGATGGTGTCCTGAATAATACAATATGTCAACTTGACTCTGCAATGGATATTTAGCTTTATTTTTCTGGGTGCTCCTAAAAGGGGTATTTTTGGAAAAGGTAACATGTGAATAGGTGTATTTTAATAATAGATTAGATTAGCATTTTAATTTATAAAGCAGATGACCCTCCATAACATAGGTGGGCTTCTGATCCTCCCCCAAGTAAGACATCATTGTCAGCTGATGCCCTTCACACTGGGCCACTAGTTCTTCTGCTTTTGAACTTAAACACCAGTTCCCCCTCAGTCTCTAAAAGCACCAGACCAGCTTGCAGCTTTTGGACTTACCAGCCTTAACAAATATATGAGCCAATTTCTTCAAAACATGTATGTGTGTATGTATTTAGTGTATGTGTATATTATTTATTCTTGTGGGGGACAGTTTCGGGGGCCAAAGATCACAAGAGATGAGGACAGACTTGAATCAAGTACCTTGCTCTGAAACGAATGAAATATGAGACGTGGGCAAGTCATTTCCACTCAGATGTATAAACAGAGAAAATAATACTTACCTAGGATGATCTTTGGGAGCATTAAAACACAGCAGAAGAAGAATTTCTGGGAGAGACCATCGGATCTATCTAGGCCTGGAAGGCAGGCAGTCACGCTCACCACACTTCCTGAGCTGGGGCAGGAGTGTTTTTGTCCCAGAGGCACCTGATCATGCAGGGCTGTGTCTTGGCTGCTGGCACAGAGATACAGGGCGGAGTCCGTCAGCTCCAAGGAGCCCAAGTTCAGCTCAGAGCGAGAGCCACTCAACTGTTTTACTGAGAATCGATCCGATATGTTTCCTTTTAGATACTCTTTCCCATCATAATACTGAATGAGGAACTGGGGGCCCTGGCCCAGAGCCTGTTGGTAAAGTACACAGAGCGGTGTCCAGATTCAGGGGAACATCTCAGAGTCGACTGCTGCTTTCTTGATTTGATCAGGTACTTGGGGGTCTGGGTGACTCCAGATTCCACCAGGCCTGTTGGGGAGGAGACAAGGAAGCTGAGGGCAGAGCACACGGAAGCCTCCTGCTGCAGCCCTCATTGCCAGGTTTCTATCTCTGGGAGGCAAAGGCATCTCAGAAGCTCCCACACTGTGTCCAGACTCACCTGATCCGAGGAGGCAGAGAGTCACCCAGCAGAGGAGCCTGGAGCCCATGGCTGCATCAGGAACCCAAGACTGCTGCTGGCTGGGGGCGGGGCTCCTGGGCTGAGTGGTGTAAAGTGCTGACCCTCCCACTTCCCTGATTGGACCATTGCCTATGACGTCACTGTTCTGTGTCCCTGCAGGCTGTTTCCTGATCCACTGCACCCCTGGCCAGGTCTCATGGTGGGCTCCTCTATGCCCTTCCCCGTCCTGCACAGCCCCTCAGATAAGGGTGGGTGTGAGGTGAGCACTGTCCCCATATGTCCATAACATGGCTTTCTCTTCTCTTCCTGTCCCTGCCTGACACTCCTCACCCAGCCCTCACCAGCCACACTAATCCATCACCCACCATTTCCCAGGCTGCTCCAGGAGACGACCCCCTGGGCACATCCTGAGGATCCAGGCACGTCCCCACTCCCTTGGGCAGTGAGGAGTCTGGGCTGGGTCCATGTGTCTGGACCACTCAGGGAACTCAAACCTGTTTTCTGATGCAGGCATGTAGCCAAGTTTCCCCTAAGCTACTCTCCCCAGGGTGACTGTCAACCCCTCCCAGGGCACCCAGCTTACCATGGACCCACAGTGCCTCCTAGGGGCCAGTGATCCACAGTCTCACAGATCTGTGCCTTCCATCTAAAACAAGAATAGAAATCCCCCACACTCCACACTTTCAACCCCTACACACACACACACACAAACACACACAAACACACACACACACACACAAACACACACATCCTTCATCTGCTCCCTTACCCGCCTGGCTGAACTAGGGTTGATTTTCAAGTCTAGTCTTGGGCTGTGGAGGTAAAACACTGTATGATCAGACATTTCTGCTAAGAAGGAAATAATTGCTACATTACTACAATGACAGTAGTTAGCTAAAGTGGAGTAATACAGGCAATAGAAATAAGCCCTCTCATGATCTCAAATGAAGCCAGCCTTGACACCTGGATTCAAGACCTTCTTCTGATTAATCAGATACATATATTTCCAGATTTCATAATTAAATTAAGCATTACCAAATTCTAACCAGTGCATTTTATTAAGAGGTTTTACGGGTATGAACCTATTTATTTCCTATAAACTGGTAAAATCTTGATATAGTAAGATACCATGGAGGAAATATTTTGACTTTGAGAAGATTTCTCTGAGGGAAATGATGGAAACCTAGTCCAGGTTAATTGAGATGCAAAGAAAGAGGGGCAGGTAGGAGAACACACACACCCAGCCTGTCTCTCATCCTGCGAATGGACTTCTGAGGGATTTTGAACGGTTTCTAATTAACTGAGGGTGTTTTCTCTTTGATGACCGCAAGAGCTTTCTCAAACACAACGGCTTAGGCATGGTTACAACGTTCCCTGTGTCATGGGAAGGGCCATGATCCAGATGAGGGGAGGGCAGTGTGTCTGGAGCAGAGAGGGCAGGGGAGCTGAGGCCAAGTCAGTAAAGGGGGAAGACCCGCCCCTCTGGTGGGCAAGAGCAGGGAGCACTTGAGAGCTAGGAGGGGGGAGAAACTTCCAGAGAGATAGCAATGAGGTGCTGGGGAGAGACAAGTGGGCTAGATGTATCTGACTTACCAATATCCTTCCCTCCCGGGGGTCTTAAGCTGATGAGTAACAGTCAGAACTAGTCAGAACTGGATGCTTTCTGAAAGAGAGACGGATGGTGGACATTTGTCTCCAAGTCCCTGGGGTCAGATCCAGGCCTGTTCAGATCGCACATCCAGGGTCACAGTGCCGGCCAGTGGTCCCCAGGGCATGAGGCTCCCGGTGCTCGGAGCCTGCGCGTGGGCCCCCTGTCTTTTTGTACGGAGAACAGGTGGCCGTGCAGTGGCGTGGAGTAACTGCTGGCACAGAAGTACACAGATGTCTGGGAGTGGTTGGCAGCATCCAGCGTGAGAGCGAAGTTCTCTCTGTTTGGTCTGAATGCTGTACCCATTGGGCACGTCTCCTTGCTCCGTGGAGGGAGGCATAGCTGACTAATGGATCAGCCTCAGCCCGTGTCCTGGGGCTTGTCGGTACCAGTACATACAGTTATGACCCAGATCCTGAGTACAATTAAGTGTCACGCTCTGTCCTGTCCTCACGACCTGGAAACTGGGGTCCTGAGTGACACCCGCGTGGACCGCCCCTGTGGAGGGAGGACCGATGCTGCAGTCACAGCGGACATGCTCAGTGCTGGCACCCCCAAGGGGACCCTGCCCCCCAGGACTCACCTGCCTGCAGGAGACAGAAGACCACACAGCCCAGGAGGCAGGGGCTCATGGAGGGGGGGGGGGGCGGAGGGTCCTCTGTTCTGAGTGTGAATGAGAGGGAAAAGGGGCTCTCCAGGGAATCCTTCTGAGACTTCACTGTCCCTGCCAGGCCCCAGAGCCTAGCTGTCACTCAGGAACCACGCCCCTTTCACCAGAGGCTCAATTCAGAAATGAACCTGAGTGAACTGCTCACAGCAGGGAAACCCATCCAGCTCAATGCACATAAGCCTTACAAGTACTTCTAAACTTTCTATAAAACTGTTCACCACTTTCGGTACATTTTATTCCAGAAATAGCTGTTCAATAATACATACATTCATTTTATTTGTCTACATATTTCTGTGGTTTTGAATCTCAGGGAAAATCCTCAGGGCTTCCTGCTGCCCTTTAGGACTCACATATCCCCAGTAATCCCTCATGTTTCTACTTTGTTAAATTGACAGCAGTCCTGTTCATGTCCTTCCACCCACAATGATTCTGGACCTGTTTCCCCAACCTTAGGGCAGGCTCATCAACACCTGAGGAATCCTTGGGCTCTATTGCTTATTAATTCACCGACTGACAGGGGGCCTGTCAAACGCAGGCTCAGTGCCGTCATGCTCACCTGAGCACGTCTTCTGGTGTCTGAGGGGTGGGGGGGCAGCAGGCCGAACCACCTCAGGCCTGTGGCCCACCTTGCTTGGAGGAGAGAAGCTGGCTGCCCAGCACCACGGATGACATGTTGGCACAAAGGAGTCCAGACGTGGAGGGATGTCGGGAGAGATGGCTGACCCGGGGCAAAGGAAAAAGCTCCGATTCTACGTGAGACATCCATTGCATGGGAGTACTTCCTTGTGAAGCGTGGCAGCCATTCAGTAACTGATGTCCTAGACCCTAGACTCTATCACGGTGCTCAGACCTCACATTTAGAAGGACCCTGTGCTAGCTGTCATGCTCTGCTGCAGTGATTTTCAAATTCTCAATAATTTCTGAACCTGAATATCAATCAGCTGGTCATGAGTGGGTGACCGTGGTGACCTCCTGATGTGCTGGTCTGACTTCTGGGGTCTGGGGGACTAACTATTCCTGGGGCCTCAGAGACAAAAACACAGAAACTAAAGTCAGAAGCAACAAATGAGCCCAATGTTGTAGCCACAAAAACAAGCCTTGAATTGGGGCCTGGCAAGGCCATGGGATCCACACCTGTGCTCAGAGTGTCTCTGGTCCAAGAGACAGTGGGGCCCACAACACAGGAGACTAGTGCCCAGGCCAGGCTGCTGCAGAAAGGGGTACTTTTCAACTCAACTCCTGTGACTTGTAGCTGGGGTCAAATCAAAGGCAAGCTTCTCCTGACATGAAATGATCTCTCACCAAAGGTGCTGCTTTTGGTTGCCTGCTCAGTCCCAGCACCCAGTGTGTGACCAGGAAGCCTTGTTGTGTGTGTTTCACATGGGACCTTAAAGGAATTTCCTAGATGAGGACTTCCTGTCAAAAGAGCACCATAAAATCATTTCAGGCAATGTGTGCATGAGAAAAGAAATTTATGAAAGTGCATAAGTAATTTAAAAACAAACAAACAAAAAAAAGCTTGTACCGGCAGGGAAGATCTTTGGATGGTCATTTTCCAAACCATCCATCTCCAGATAGGATAGTCCCTGACATGGATATGGTGCTCACATGCTTTCAAGAAAGTCTTTAACCATAATCCTTTCCAGGAGTAATGTTTTAAATATTTAGCTCTGGGCTAAAGAGGACTTTAAAACAGAATGACAGCAAAAGAAATCATACTGTTCACTGTCAGGGAAAGAGACAGGCCTGGGAATGGGGCCTGAGAGAATTTCTGGTGATGAAATGTTCTCAGTCTTTATAGGCGAATGTTCCATGGACACATATATATGGATGGATCAAAACCATTCCTTGGTTCACTGCACAGTGTGTAATGTTATTGTATATAGACTGGGTCCCTTGAACCTCACTTTTTTGAACTTCCTGTGTCCAGTTTTGTGTGGAATTTTTAATATATGCTAATTATAGACCTTGTTGTTCATCTGGTAAAGAATCTCGCTGCAATGGGAGAGACCTGGGTTGGATCCCTGGGTGGGGAAGATCTGCTAGAGGAGGGAAAGGCTGCCCAGTCCAGTATTCTGGCCTGGAGAATTTCAAGGACTGTATGGGGGTCACAAAGAGTCAGACACAACTGAGTAACTTTCACTGTCACTTTTCACAGTACTACACAATTGTGTCTGGTTGAATCTGCTGTTCTGGAATCATAAATACAGCGGGTTGACTGAATTTTAAACAAACTTTTACAGCAGGGTTAGGGCTGGGTCAGGGTCCCCAAACTTCACATTATTCAAATGTTTACTATAATTCATATGCCAATATTTGATGTAAAAACACCTGAGGGTACATTACATGCTCTGTTTCTCTCATGTATTGAACCAACAAACACAATTACTTTCTTTCCTGTGACATCTGTAGACCTGAAGTATAGGGCTTGAAGTCACAACGTGTCCATATCTACTTTAGTACCTAGAAAGCACTAGAGGAGGCTGTCAGAGATTAGCAAAGGGAGTCAAGAAATCCAGAGTCCTGTTACCTGCCAGGGACTTCATGCGACTAAATTCCTGTGCAAGCCTGGAAGACGGTGTCCTGACTAATACAATATGTCAACTTGACTCTGCCATGGCTATTTAGCTTTATTTTTCTGGGTGCTCCAAAGAGGGTTATTTTTTGGCTCAGACGATAAAGCATCTGCCCGCAATGTGGGAGACCCAGGTTCGATCTCTGGGTCAGGAAGATCCTCTGGAGAAGGAAATGGCAACCCACTCCAGTACTCTTGCCTAAACAGTTCCATGGGTGGAGGAGCCTGGTGGGCTACAGTCCATGGGTTGCAAAGAGTTGGACACGACTCAGCGACTTCACTTTCAACATGTGAATAGGTATATTTTAATAATAGATTAGATTAACATTTTAATTCATAAAGTAGATGACCCTCCATAACGTAGGTGGTCTTCATGAAACCAGGTGAAGAGATGAACAGACGAAATCACTATTCTTCCCCCAAGTAAGAGATAATTATCAGTCGAAGGCCATCACACTGGGCCATTAGTTCTGCTTTTCAACTTATACATCAGTTCCCCCTCAGTGTCTAGTAGCACAAGACCAGCCTGCAGCTTTTGGACTTACCAGTCTTAACAAATATGTGAGCCAGTTGCTTTAAAACATGTACGTGTGTATGTGTGTGTGTGTGTTTATGTGTACTATTTATTTTATGTGGGAGAGAGTTTTATGGGGGCAAAGACCACAAGTAATGAGGACAGGCTTGAATCAAATTCCTTGCTCTGAAAGTAATGACACAGAAGATGTGGACAAGTCAGTTCCACTCAGATGTGTAAACAGAGAAAATAATACTTACCTAGGATGATCTGTGGGACCATTAAAACACAGCAGAGGAAGAATATCTGGGAGAGTCTATCGGATCTATCTAGGCCTGGAAGGCAGGCAGTCACCCTCACCACACTTCCTGAGCTGGGGTAGGAGACTTTTTGTGCCAGAGCCACCTGATCATGCAGGGCTGTGTCTGGGCTGCTGGCACAGAGATACACGGCCGAGTCCGTCAGCTCCAAGGAGCTCAAGTTCAGCTCAGAGCGAGAGTCACTGAACTGTTTTGCTGAGAATCGATCCGGGAGCTGTGCTTCTCCCCTCACTTCCTGCCTGTAATACTGAACGAGGAACCGGGGGTCCTGGCCCAGGGCCTGTTGGTACCAGTACACAGAGAGGTGTCCAGAGACAGGGGAGCATCCCAGTGTCACTTGCTGTCCTCTTGCTTTAATCAGGTATCTTGGGGTTTGTGTGACTCCAGCATCCACAAGGCCTGAGGGGGAAGAAGACTGGGGCTGACAAAAACCGCAGGAGAGAAGCCGATGGTGCCTTGGTTTCAGGCAAAGTCAGCCTAGGAACACAGATTCTCTCCTGTGCCAAGGACCCACCTGCTGCCAGGAGACAAAGAGCCACACAGCAGACGGGGCTGCAGCCCATGGCAGGAGGGGCAGAGCTGTCCTGCGTCTCCTTGCTCAGAGCTCTGCTTCTCTGAGAGCCGGGGTTCTGGGCCTCCTTCCTCTGATTGGAGGTGAGGCAGGGACGTCACTGCTCTGATGTCATTGCCTCTACAGGTTCCAGGAATCTGACCTCTCATTCCAGGTCAGCTGATCCAGGAACCCTGCTCTCTCCTGCAGTCTCTTAGATGACGTGTGAGCTGGACTGCTGCTCTGGGCGAGGCTGGGTTGATGCCCGACGCCCTTCCCCGTGGCTCCTTTGCTTCTCTCTTCAGGCCGGTGTTTCCCTTTTCTGTTTCTTTCCTACCAAATCCCAGCTCCATACCCTCCACTTTTTCTGCAACCTCAGAGGCTCCTTCAGCATTGCATAGTTGAAGTTCATGGCTCCCAGCTGGGACAGCAAGCTTACAAATTAGCACCTATGCTAGTCAGGCTTCTAGAGATAAAAACCCCAAATGAAGCTTTCTCTTAACCCTCCTGGTCCCAGACACTAGCACTGTCCCCTTGCTCTGCCCCAGAAACTTCCGGAGTTTGGCAGTTCCACAGCGTCCCCATGTGGTATGGGTGGAAAGGAGGATTGCCTGCCCAGATTTAATAGTCATGGGATGTTTTCATATTAGAAAATATTTCACTGCTTGCCGATCACACTGTGTTTTTGCTTGTTTTGTTTTTCTAAAGAGCACACACGCATTTAGAAACACAAACTCACAAACCAGCCTGCCTTAGCAGATTTATGATTTTGTATTTCAAGAGAAAAGAAAGGTGTTCATGCAGGAAATATTTAATACTTTGACTTTTACAAGATTGTGATGAGGGAATTGCTACAAACTTGGGTTAGTTTTGTTGGTGGTGCTGGTGTTCAATTGCTAACTCCAGTCCAATTCTTTGACACCCCTTGCATCACAGCACACCAAGGTCCCCTGTTCTTCACTGTCTCCCAGAGTTTGCTCAGATTCATGTCTGTTGAGTCAGTGATGCTATTTAACCACCTCTTTCTCTGCCACCCCCTTCTCCTTTTGCTTTCAGTCTTTCCCAACATCAGGGTCTAGGCTATTTAGATGCTAAAGACAGGCAGTGGTGGAGAATACACACACAGTGTGCCTCTCCCTCTCCTGAGGGACTACAAAGGAATTATGGATGATTAATAATTAACTGAGGTTGCATTCTCTTTGAGGTCCCCAGGGAGTCTACTCAAATATGAAAACTTAGGGATCATTACAAGGTTCCCTGGATGACGGGCAACGACATGTCCCAAATGAGGGAGGAGCAGCTAGGCTGAAGTAGAGAACGGTGGGAACGAGGGCCAGGAAGGTGGGAGAGGAAAGACCCCACATCTGGGGAAGTGGGACAAGAGCAGAGTCCTCACAAGGGCCAGCCTGGGGGAGAACCTTCCACAGCCACAGGCATGTGGTGCCCGGGGAGAGACAAGAGGGTCTAGATGTACCTGATTTCCCAACACCCTTCCCTCCTGGAGGCCTCCTGTTCAGACTGATATTAGGAGTCATAGCTGGCTAGCATCTTTAGGCTCTCGTGGCAGCTACGGTGAAAAGACAGAGAGTGAAACTGGACACATGTCCTTGAGGTCCTGTTGTCAGATCTGTGCCAGCCAAGATCAACAAGTACTGGCTATGTTGCCAGTGTGTCAGTTGGCTCCGAGGCTCGGGTGCTAGGAGTCTGCAAGGGGCTCCCCAGGTCCAGGCTGCAGGGCCCTCATCACCCTTTTTGCACAGAGAAGAGGTGGTGGTGCAGCGCCGTGGAGTCACTGCTGGCACAGAAGTACACAGATGTCTGGGAGCGGTTGGCAGACTTCAGCGTGAGAGGGAAGTTCTCTGTTTTTGGTCTGGAGACGCTGTACCCGTCGGGCACATCTCCTTGCTCTGTGGAGGGAGCCACAGCTGAGTAATGGATCAGCCTCAGCCCGTGTCCCGGGTCTTGTCGGTACCAGTACATAGAGTTATGACCCAGATCCTGAGTGCATTTCATTGTTGTCCTCTGTCCTGTCCTCACGACCTGGAATCTGGGGTCCTGCGTGACACCAGCGTGGACCGCCCCTGTGGAGAAGGAGGACCGATGCTGCAGTCACAGTGGACATGCTCAGTGCTGGCACCCCCAAGGGGACCCTGCCCCCAGGACTCACCTGCCTGCAGGAGACAGAAGACCACACAGCCCAGGAGGCAGGGGCTCATGGTGGGAGCGGGGCGGAGGAGGGCCCTCTGGTCTGAGTGTGGATGAGAGGGGAGAGGGGCTCTCCAGGGAGTCCTTCTGAGATGTCCCTGTCCCTGCCGGGTCCCAGAGCGACCTGTCACTCAGGGGGCCACGCCCCTTCCCCCAGAGGCTCAAATCAGAAATGAACCTGAGTGAACTGTTCACAACAGGGAGATCCATCCAGCTCAACAGATATAAGCCTGAGAGGTTGATGTAAACTTTATGTCAAACTAATTAAATTTTGTGTGTGTTCTAGTCCAGAGATAATTCTTCATTAATACATTGTTTACTTTTATCTATCTGCATATTTCTGTAGTGTTAAATCTTGTGGAAATCCTTTTGGCTTCCTGTTGACCCTATGACTGATGTGACCCAGTAGGAGTTCAAGGTTCCATTTCTGCATAATTGACCACAGTCCTGAGAGTGTCCCTTCACCTACCATGTTTCTCCAGGAATCTGCTCCCAACTTCATTGCACGCTCATCAACATTTGAGGAATTGTTTGGTCTATCTAATCAATTCACTGACAGACGGTCCACCAGCTAAATGCAGGTACAGCTCATTCATGTTCACAGGAGCCCGAGTGTCCCGTGTCAGGGGAGGGAGCAAGCAGAGCCCCCTCAGGCCTGTGACCCACCTTTCTGGGTGTAGAGAAGCTGGTTGCCCACCACCCCAGATGACATATTGGCACAAAGGAATACAGACGTAGGAGGGACACGGCAAAGGGTGGCAGACTCCAGGGTAACTGAGTGTTTATGTCTTTATTTATTGAGAGATCCTTTCCATGGGAATACCTCCTTGTGATGCACAGCTGCATTCATTGAGTAACAGTTCATATCTTACAGACCGATACCGTCTCTGTTACACAGAGCCCAGCACGGATATAGAATTTGCTCTGTATGGAGCCATTTCCATGAGGAAAGGAACCACAGGTGCTGAGAACAAACTTGAGCGGAAGCCTAGTTGTAAGTTATGAAGTATGAGATCTGGGCAATTCCCGTCCCCTCAGATGTACAAACAGTTAAAATTATACTTATCTTGATGATCTTAGTGAGCATTAAAGCATGTAAAGAAATGAATGTCTGGGAAAGTCTATCGCTCTGCCAGAGACTGGGCTTGGCAGGCTGGCAGCTGACACACGGGGCAACACTTCCTGAGCTGGGGCAGGGGTGTTTTTGTCCCAGAGACACCTGATCACGCAGGGCTGTGTCTTGGCTGCTGGCACAGAGATACAGGGCTGAGTCTGTCAGCTCCAAAGAGCTCATGTTCAGCTCTGAGGAAAGATCACTGAACTGTTTTCCTGAGAATCGATCTGATATGTTTCCTTTCTCACTAACTTCCCTGTTGTAATATTGAATGAGGAATTGGGGGCCCTGGCCCAGGGCCTGTTGGTACCAGTACACAGAGCGGTGTCCAGATTCAGGGGAACATCTCAGCGTCACTTGCTGTTTTCCTGATTTGATCCGGTACTTGGGTGTCTGGGTGACTTCAGAATCTACCAGGCCTGTAGGGGGAGACAAGGAATCTGTGGGCAGAGCACAGGGGAAGCCTCCTGCTTCAATCCTCATCACCCGGCTTCTGTCGCAGGGTGAAAAAACATCTCAGAAGCTACCCCATGTGTCCAGACTCACCTGCTCCCAGGAGGCAGAGAGTCACTCAGCAGAGGACCCTGGAGCCCTTGGCAGCATCAGGAACCCAAGGCTGCTGCTGGCTGGGGGCGGGGCTCCTGGGGTGAGAGGTGTAAGTGCTGACCCTCCTGCTTCCCTGATTGGAGCGTTTGCCTATGACGTCACTGCTCTGTGTCTCTGCAGGCTGCCCTTGTCCACTGGACCCCTCAGCATTACCCAGGGCTGGCTCCTCTATGCCACTCCCTGTCCTGACAGCCCCTCAGCAAGTTTGGGTGTGAGGTGAGTTTCATCCCCTGGTCCCATGTGCCCACAATATGTCTTGTTCTGCTCTGTCTGACCCTGCCTGACACTCAGCCCCAAGACCTCACCAGCCACCCCAACCCCTTCACCTCCTCCTCACATGCTGATCCAGGATACAACCCCCTGTGAACATCCTGAAGTTCCAGGCACGTGCCCAGTTCCCTGGGCAGGGAGGAGTCTGTGCTGGTTCCATATGTCTTGGAACAATTCAGGGAACTCAAACCTGTTCCCAGATGCAAGCATAATATAGCCAAGGTTCCCTTAAACTGCCCTCTCCAGAGAGATTCTCAACCCCTCCCAATACACCCTACTTAGCTTGGAAACACAGTGCCTCCAAGTGGCCAAAGGTCCAGGGTCTCATGGATTTGCACCATCTGTTTAAAGCAAGGGTACAAAAATCCAGGACTTTGCACAAACACACACATACACACACTCACACACACACACAGAGACACACACACATACACACACAGACACACACAAACACACACACGGACACATACACACAGACACACACAAACACACACACAGACACACAGAGACACACACACACAGACACAGACACACAGACACACACACAGACACACACACACACGCGCGCTCACACACACAAACACACATCTGTTCTACTGCCTTCCTAGCCTGGCTGATAGGGTGTATCTTCAAATCCACTCTTAGCCTCTGAAGGCAGAAGACTTTATGATCCAAACTTTTCACTAAGAGAGAAATGATTGTAGTATCACTATAATGATATAGTTATCTAAGATGGAAATATATAATCATAGAATAAATACTCTGAGGATCTCAAGTGAATCTGCCAGCAAACATGTGTTCCAATACTATTTCTGATTAATCAGATGTATATATTTCCAGATTGTGTATTTAAATTGAGCATTATCAAATTCTAGATAAAATTTTTATAAAGAAGTTTTAGAAACATGATCTCATCTATTTCTGCACTTATAAAATTTTGATATAATGGGGGTGATGTATGATATATTTTGACTTTAAGAAGATTTTGATGAGGGCTCCAGGTGGTGGCAACCTGGCCTTGGTAAGATGAGATGCTAAGGAAGTTAGGGCGGGCGGGCGGTGGGAGAACACACAAAGATCATCTGTCCCCCTGAGATGAACTCCCATGAGTTTTTGGATGATTGGTGATTAACTGAAATTGATTTCTCTTTGATGATTCCATCCAGCTTGCTCAAAGCAGAGCACGTGGAGGGGCCACTTTAGAAGCCTCCCTGCGAAATGAGAAGGGACCTGAGGCAGATGAGGGAGGAGCCTGTGGCTATGGGAGAGAGGGCCAGGGAGCTGATGCAGAGAGGTGGGGAGAGGAATGTCCTGCCTGCCTGGGAAAGGTGGGCAAGAGAAGAGAGCATGTGAGAGTCAGGCTGGGGGAGAACCTTCCAGAGAGACATTGATGAAGTGCCTGAGGTAAGACAGGAGGGCCTATTTAAATCTAATTTACCAACATCCTTCCCTCCTAGAGGTCTCAGGCTCAGGTGATGACTAGGAGTCAGAGCTGGGGAAGCATCTTCCTGGTTCACAGGGAGGATGCAGCGGAAAGACAGAGACCGATTGTGGACCCATGGCCCCGAGGCGTGGGAGTGAGGTTGGGGCAGCGTTGTCCACACACCCAGGGTCACACTGCAGGCACGTGGCCCACAAAGGCCCAAGGTTTCTGGTGCTGGGAGCCTGATCGTGGGCACCTAGTACTTTTTGCACAGAGAGGAGGTGGCCATGCAGTGCCGTGGAGTAACTGCTGGCACAGAAGTACACAGATGTCTGGTTGCGGATGGCAGACTTCAATGTCAGAGGGAAGTTCTCTTTGTTTGATCTGGAGATGCTGTAACCCTCGGGCACATCTCCTGGCTCGCTACTGGGCACACCAGCTGAGTAATAGATCAGCCTCAGCCCGTGTCCCAGGTCTTGTCGGTACCAGTACATGCGATCATGACCCAAATCCTGAGTACATTTCAGTGTGTTGCTGTGTCCTGTCCTCACGACCTGGAATGTGGGGTCTTGAGTGACACCAGTGTGGACCGCCCCTGTGGAGAAGGAGGACCGATGCTGCAGTCAGAGCAGACATGCTCAGTGCTGGCACCCCCAAGGGGACCCTGCCCCCAGGACTCACCTGCCTGCAGGAGACATAAGACCACACAGCCCAGGAAGCAGGGGCTCATGGTGGGAGCGGGGCAGGCAGCGGGCCCTCTGGTCTGAGTGTGGATGAGAGGGGAGAGGGGCTCTCCAGGGAGTCCTTCTGAGATGTCCCTGTCCCTGCCAGGCCCCAGAGCAGACCTGCCTCATAAGGCGGCCACGCCCTTCCCCCAGAGACTCAAATCAAAGATGAACCTCAGAGTGTCACTTCCTAGACTGGCTGAGAAGAAGTCCAGGGTCCCCAAGGAAGAGAAAGAAATCCAGAGCCCTAGAGAAGGTGAAAGGTGTCTAGGACTCTCAAGGAGCAAAGAACAAACATTTTTTCTACATTGCTTTGGTTAGTCAATAGAGGGACCTATCTTGCTGGAGGACATGTTTCTCCTTACTAATGTAACTAATCATCTAACTAATCTTGTTATCTTAAGATGTATTTTGTGTAAGTGTGTTTGGTGAGACCTTTCTATTGTCAGTTCTAATCTTGTTAATTTAAGATGTATGTTGTGAATGGGTCTGATAAACTATATAAGGCCTTGATAAGACTAGCAAGCGGGGGCACTCTCCCTCCCCCTTTGATGGCTATGTCAGAAGCTTTCCTTGTCCCTTTTTATATGTTAAAAAAACTCAGCTACACAAAATCTCTTGAATGATCAAGACTGGTCCCTGGTCTTGAAGCTAAATCGTCTTCGGAAATCATGAATCCAACACCTTTTAATGGAAGCTATCAAACCTGAGTGAACAGTTCATAACAGGGAGACCCATTCAGCTCACAGGACATAAGCCTTACAAGTTGATGTAATCTTTCCGTGAAAGTGATCAAATTTTTTGTATGTTCTAGTCCAGAGATAATTTTTCATTAACACATATGTTACATTTATTTATCTGCATATTTCTGTAGTTTTAAGTCTTGGGGAAATCCTTCTGGCTTCCTGTTGCCCCTTATGACTCATGTGTCCCAGTAGGACTTCAAGGCCTATTTGCACTGTAATTGCCTGCAGTCCTGAGAAGGTCCCTCCACCTACCATGTTTCTCCAGGTATCTGATCCTACCCTTATCACAAGCTCATCAACACTGAGGAATTGTTTGGTCTGTTTCTTATCAATTCACTGGCAGTTGGTCCACCAGCCGAAGGCAGGTACAGCTCCTTCAAGTTCACAGGAGGCCCTGCTTCCCAGGTCTGGGGAGGGAGCAAGCAGATACCCTCAGGCCTGTGACCCACCTTTCTGAATGGAGAGAAGCCTTTTGCCCAGCTCGGATTACTTATTGGCACAAAGGAATGCAGACTTAAGAGGGACATGGAGAGAGATGCAGACTCCAGAATAAACAAAAACTGCTCTGTTTTTATTTGAGAGATTCCTCCATGGGAATACCTCCTTGTGAAGCAGGACCACCATTCACTGAATAAAAGTTCATATCATAGAGCCCCAAATTCTGTCTTGTTACACATGACCCCCATGCATATCTAATTTGTTCTGTAGGGAGACAGTTACATTCGTGGCAAGTCACCACAGGTGTTGAGAAGAGACTTGAGTCAGAGTCCTTGCTATAATAATTATGAATTATGAGATCTGGGCAAATCATGTTCACTCAGATATATAAACAGTTAAAATACTACTTATCTTGCATGATCTTTGTAAGCATTAAAGTATATCAAGAAATGAACATCTGGGGAAGACTGTCTACTCCACCAGAAACTGGGCTTGCCAGGCTGGCAGTCAACACACTCACTACCACTTCCTGAGCTGGGGCAGGAGTGTTTTTGTCCCAGAGGCACCTGATCATGCAGGGCGTTGTCTTGGCTACTGGCACATAGATAAAGGGTGGAATCCGTCAGCTCCAAGGAGCCCAAGTTCAGCTCCAAGCGAAAATCACTGAACTGTTCTCCTGAGAATCGATCTGATATGTTTCCTTTCTCATTAACTTCCCTGTTGTAATACTGAATGAGGAACTGGGGGCCCTGGCCCAGGGCCTGTTGGTACCAGTACACAGAGCGATGTCCAGATTCAGGGGAACATCTCAGCCTCACTTGCTGCTTTCTTGATTTGATCAGGTATTTGGGGGTCTGGGTGAATTCAGAATCCACCAGGCCTGTTGGGGAGCACAAGAAAGCTGAGGGCAGAGCACAGGGAAGCCTCCTGCTGAAGCCCTCATCGACGGGCTTCTATCTCAGGGAAGCAAATACATCTCAGAAGCTCCCACACTGTGTCCAGGAGTCACCTGCTCCCAGGAAGCAGAGAGTCACACAGCAGAGGAGCCTGGCGCCTATGGCAGCATCAGGAACCCAAGACTGCTTCTGGCTGGGGGCGGGTCTCCTAGGGTAAGTGGGGTAAACTGCCCACCCTCCTGCTTCCCTGATTGGAGCATTTGCCTATGACGTCACAGCTGTGTGTTTCTGCAAGTTCCCTACCCACTGTACACCCTGCCAGGACCAAAGTTGAGCCCTCTATACCATTCCTTGCCCTTCACAGACCCTGAACAAGGGGTGGGTGTGAAGGGTGCACCATTCCCATGTCCCCATATGCCCACAACAGAGCTTGTTGTCCTCTGCCTGGCCCTGCCTAACACTCAGCCAGGCACTCACCTGGCTGGGAATCACCAGGCAATCAGCTGACAATCACACAGCCCTCACCAGCCACCCCAACCCCTTCACCTCCACTTTGCTTGCAGCTCCAGGAGACCATCTCCTGGGCACATCCTGAGGATCCAGGCACATCCCCACTTTCCCTGGCAGTGAGGAGTCTGTGCTGGTTCCATGTGTCCTGGAACCTCAGGATCTCAGGGATCTCAAACCTGCTTTCTCAGGCAGGCATGTAGCCAAGGTTCCTTAAAGCTGCCCTCCCCAGGGTGAATCTCCACCCCTCCCAAGTGCCCTGCTTACCGTGGGGCAACAGCGCCTCCTATTGGCCAATGGTCCAGAGTCTCATGAGGCTGCCTTCTGTCTAAAGCAAGAATGTAAACACCCCACACCCCGAATACACACACACACACACACACACAGTTGTTCTACTGTCTTCCCATCCTGGCTGACTTCAGATTGGTCTTCAAATTCCCTCTTAGCCTCTGGAGGTAAAAGACTGTAGAAACCAACATTTCCATTAAGAAGAAAACAATTTCACAGACAGTAGCATGCTGAGGTGGAATCACACAGACCTTCAATACAGACACTCTGATGAGCTCAGGGGAATACAGCCTGGGACACTGCATTCCTTAGATCCCTCTGATTAGTCAGATCCACATATTTCTTGATTGTCTACATAAATTAAATATCACTAATTCTAGGTAATGGATTTATATACAGAGATTATATATTAACCCATTGAATATTAAAGTTATAATCTTTGAAATTAAAAAAGCCAACCGTGCACTGTATTTAACGTAGATGCAGCTGGGCGTGATAGGAGATGCACACTCCGTGTCACACTGCAGACATGTGGCCCTGGGCTCCGAGGCTCCGCGTGCGAGAAGCCTGCAAGGAGCTCTCCTACTTCCAGGTCGCAGGGCTTCCCTCATCTTTTTGCACAGACTGGAGGTGGCCGTGCAGCCGTGGAGTAACTGCTGGCGAAGAAGTACACAGACGTCTGGGAGCTGTTGGCAGACTCCAGCGTGAGAGGGAAGTTCTGTGTGTTTGGTCTGGAGACAATGTACCTGTCAGTCATGTCTCCTTTCTCCGTGGCAGGAGGGATAACTGAGTAATGGATTAGCCTCAGCCTGTGTCCCGGGTCTTGTCGGTACCAGTACATATAGCTATAGCTCAGATCCTGAGTACAATGAAGTGTGACACTCTGTCCTGTCCTCACGACCTGGAATCTGGGGTCCTGAGTGACACCAGCGTGGACCGCCCCTGTGGAGAAGGAGGACCGATGCTGCAGTCACAGCAGACATGCTCAGTGCCGGGACCCCCAAGGGGACCCTGCCCCCAGGACTCACCTGCCTGCAGGAGACAGAAGACCACACAGCCCAGGAGGCAGGGGCTCGTGTCGGGGGCGGGGCAGGTGGAGGGTCCTCTGGTCTGAGTGTGGATGAGAGGGGAGAGGGGCTCTCCAGGGAGTCCTTCTGAGATGTCTCTGTCCCTGCCAGGCCCCAGAGCCAACCTGTCACTAAAGGGGCCACGCCCCCTCCTCCAGAGGCTCAAATCAGAAATGAACCTAAGTGAACAGTTCACATATGACCGACCTAGACAGCATATTAAAAAGCAGAGATATTTACTTTGCCTACAAATGTTCATCTGGTCAAAGCTGTGGTTTTTCCAGTAGTCATGTATGGATGTGAGAATTGGACTATAAAGAAAGCTGAGTGCCGAAGAATTGATGCTTTTGAATGGTGGTGTTGGAGAAGACTCTTGAGAGTCCCTTGGACTGGAAGGAGATCCAACCAGTCCATCCTAAAGGAAGTCAGTCCTGAATATTCATTGGAAGGACTGATGCTGAAGCTGATACTCCAATACTTTGACCACCTGATGCGAAGAACTGACTCATTTGAAGAAACCCTGATGCTGGGCAAGATTGAAAGCAGGAGGAGAAGGGGACGACAGAGGATGAGACGGTGGGATGGCATTGCCGACGTGATGGGTATACGTTTGCATAACCTCCGGGAGTTGGTGATGCACAGGAAAGCCTGGCATTCTGCAATCCAGGGGGTCGCAAAGAGTCAGACACGACCTAGCGGCTGAATGAACTGAACAGTTCACAACAGGGAGACCCATCCAGCTCAATGCACATAAGCCTTACAAGTTCTTGTAAACTTCGTAAAACTGTTCGCAACTTTATGTACATTTTATCCCAGAAATAGCTGTTCATTAATGCATACATTCATTTACTTTATCTACATATTTCTGTGGTTTTGAATATCAGGGAAAATCCTCAGTGCTTCCTGCTGCCCTTTATGACTCACATGTCCCCAATAATCATTCATGTTTCTACTTTGTTAAATTGACAGCAGTCCTGTTCATGTCCTTCCACTCACAATGATTCTGGACCTGTTTCCCCAACCTTAGGGCAGGCTCATCAACACCTGAGGAATCCTTGGGCTCTATTGCTTATTAATTCACTGACTGACAGGGGGCCTGTCAAACGCAGGCTCAGTGCCGTCATGCTCACGTGAGCACGTCTTCTGGTGTCTGAGGGGTGGGGGGGCAGCAGGCCAAACCACCTCAGGCCTGTGGCCCACCTTGCTTTGAGGAGAGAAGCTGGCTGCCCAGCACCACGGGTGACAAGTTGGCACAAAGGAGTCCAGACGTGGAGGGATGTCGGGAGAGATGGCTGAGACCAGGGCAAAGGAGAAAAGCTCTGATTCTACGTGAGACATCCATTGCAGGGGATACTTCCTTGTGAAAGTGTCTGCCATTCAGTGACTGACATCCTAGACCCTAGACTCTATCACACCGCACAGACCTCACATTTAGAAGGACCCTGTACTAGGGGCTATGCTCTGCTGTAGTGATTATCAACTTCTCAGTAATTTCTGAACCTGAATATCATGCACCTGGTCATGAGTGGGTGACCGTGGTGACCTCCTGATGTGCTGGTCTCAGGTCTTGGGTCTGAGGGACTAACTATTCCTGGGGCCTCAGAGACAAAAACACAGAAACTAAAGTCAGAAGCAAGGAATGAGCCCAATGTTGTAGCCACAAAAACAAGCCTTGAATTGGGGCCTGGCAAGTCCATGGGATCCACACCTGTGCTCAGAATGTCTCTGGTCCAAGAGACAGTGGGACCCACAACACAGGAGCCTAGTGCCCAGGCCAGGCCACTGCAGAAAGGGGGACTTCCACAGCAGAGGAAGGATGTCTCGGAGAGACTATCGGATCTATCTAGGCCTGGAAGGCAGGCCGTCACCCTCATCACACTTCCTGAGCTGGGGTAGGAGAGTTTTTGTGCCAGAGGCACCTGATCATGCAGGGCTGTGTCTGGGCTGCTGGCACAGAGATACACGGCTGAGTCTGTCAGCTCCAAGGAGCTCAAGTTCAGCTCAGAGCGAGAGTCACTGAACTGTTTTGCTGAGAATCGATCTGGGAGCTGTGCTTCTCCACTCACTTCCTGCCTGTAATACTGAACGAGGAACCAGGGCCCTGGCCCAGGGCCTGTTGGTACCAGTACACACAGAGGTGTCCAGACACAGGGGAGCATCCCAGGGTCACTCGCTGTCCTCTTGCTTTAATCAGGTATCTTGGGGTTTGGGTGACTCCAGCATCCACAAGGCCTGTGGGGGAAGAAGATGGGGCTGAGAAAGAACGCAGGAGAGAAGCCAATGGTGCCTTGGTTTCAGGCAAAGTCAGGCTAGGAACAGAGATTCTCTCTTGTGCCAAGGACACACCTGCTGCCAGGAGACAAAGAGCCACACAGCAGACGGGGCTGCAGCCCATGGCAGGAGGGGCAGAGCGGTCCGGGGTCTCCTTGCTCAGAGCTCTGCTTCTCTGAGAGCCGGGGTTCTGAGCCTCCTTCCCCTGATTGGAGGTGAGGCAGGGACGTCACTGCACTGATGTCATTGCCTCTGCAGGTTCCCAGGAATCTGACCTCTCATTCCAGGTCAGCTGATCCAGGAACGCTGCTCTGTCCTGCAGTCTCTTAGATGATGTGTGAGCTGGACTGCTGGTCTGGGCGAGGCTGGGTTGATGCCCGACGCCCTTCCCTGTGGCTCCTTCGCGTCTCTCTTCAGGCTGGTGTTTCCCTTTTCTGTTTCTTTCCTACCAAATCCACCTCCATACCCTTCACTTTTTCTGCAACCTCAGAGGCTCCTTCAGCATTGCAGAGTTGAAGTTCATGGCTCCCAGCTGGGACAGCAAGCTTTCAAATTAGTGCCTATGCTAGTCAGGCTTCTAGAGATAAAAACCCCAAATGAAGCTTTCTCTTAACCCTCTTGGTCCCAGGCACTAGCACTGTCCCCTTGCTCTGCCCCAGAATCTTCTGGAGTTTGGCAGTTCCACAGCGTCCCCATGTGGTCTATGTGTGGAAATCAAGATTGTCTGCCCAGATTTTATAGTTATGGGATGTTTTCATATTAGAAAATATTTCACTGTTTGCCAATCGCACTGTGTTTTTGCTTGTTTTGTTTTTCTAAAGAACATACACACAATTAGAAACACAAACTCACAAACCAGCCTTCCTTAGATGATTTATGATTTTGTATTTCAAGAGAAAAGAAAGGTGTTCATGCAAGAAATATTTAATACTTTGGCTTTTAGAAGATTGTGATGAGGGAAATGCTACAAACTTGGGTTAGTTTTTGGTGGTGGTGGTGGTGTTCAATTGCTAACTCCAGTCCAACTCTTTGAGACCCCATGCATTGCAATGCACCAAGCTCCCCTATTCTTCACTGTCTCCCAGAGTTTGCTCAAATTCATGTTTTTTGTGTTGGTGATGCTATCTAACCACCTCTTTCTCTGCCACCCCCTTCTCCTTTTGCTTTCAGTCTTTCCCAACATCAGGGTCTAGGCTATTTAGATGCTAAAGACAGGGAGTGGTGGAGAACACATACACACAGTTTGCCTCTCCTTCTCCTGAGGGACTACAAAGGAATTATGGATGATTAATAATTAATTGAGGTTGCATTCTATTTGAGGACCCCAGGGAGCCTACTCAAACACGACCACTTAGGGATCATTACAAGGTTCCCTGAGTGGTGGGCTAGGACTTGACCCAGATGAGGGAGGAGAATCAAGGCCAAAGTAGAGAAGGGTCAGAACGAGGGCCCGGAAAGTGAGAGAGGAAAGACCCCACATCTGGTAAGTTGGACAAGAGCAGAGACTACACAGGGGCCAGCCTGGGGGAGAAACTTCCACAGCGACAGGCATGTGGTGCCCAGGGAGAGACAAGAGGGTGTAGATGTACCTGACTTCCAAACACCCTTCCCCTCTGGAGGCCTCATGTTCAGACTGATACTAGGAGTCAGAGCTGGCTAGCATCTTTAGGCTCACATGGGAGCTACGGTGAAAAGACAGAGAATGAAAGTGGACACTTGTCCATGAGGCCCTGTTGTCAGGTCTGTGCCAGCAAAGATCTAAAACTACTGGCTATGCTGCCAGTGTGTCTGTGGTCTCCGAGGCTCCAGGTGCTAGGAGCCTGCAAGGGGCTCCCCAGTGTTCAGGCTGCAGGGCGCTCATCTGTCTTTTTGCACAGAGAGGAGGTGGTCGTGCAGCGCCGTGGAGTCACTGCTGGCGCAGAAGTACACAGATGTCTGGGAGCGGTTGGCAGACTTCAGCGTGAGAGGGAAGTTCTCTGTGCTTGGTCTGGAGACGCTGTACCCGTCGGGCACATCTCCTTGCACCGTGGAGGAAGCCACAGTTGAGTAATGGATCAGCCTCAGCCCGAGTCCCGGGTCTTGTCGGTACCAGTACATATAGTTATGACCCAGATCCTGAGTACAATTAAGTGTCACGTTCTGTCCTGTCCTCACGACCTGGAATCTGGGGTCCTGAGTGACACCAGCGTGGACCGCCCCTGTGGAGAAGGAGGACCGATGCTGCAGTCACAGTGGACATGCTTCGTGCTGACACCCCAGGGGACCCTGCCCCCAGGACTCACCTGCCTGCAGGAGACAGAAGACCACACAGCCCAGGAGGCAGGGGCCCATTGCGGGGGCGGGGCAGGCAGAGGGCCCTCTGGTCTGAGTGTGGATGAGAGGGGAGAGGGGCTCTCCAGGCAGTCCTTCTGAGATGTCCCTGTCCCTGCCCGCGCCCCAGAGCCGACCTGTCGCTCAGGGGGCTTCGCCCCTTCCCCCAGACTCTCAAATCAGAAATGATCCTAAGTGAACTGTTCACAACAGGGAGATCCATCCAGATCAATGGACATAAGCCTCACAAGTAGATGTAAACTTTCTGTCAAACTAATTAAATTTTTGTGTGTGTTCTAGTCTAGAGATAATTTTTCATTAATACTTTTATTACTTTTGTTTATCTGCATATTTCTGTAGTTTTTAATCTTTTGGAAATCCTTCTGGCTTCGCTTTGACTTTATGACTGATGTGACCCAGTAGGACTTCAAGGTTCCATTTCTGCATAATTGACCACAGTCCTGAGATTGTCCCTTCACCTACCATGTTTCTCCAGGAATCTGCTCCCAACCTCACTGCAGGCTCATCAACATTTGAGGAATTGTTGGTCTATCTAATCAATTCACTGACAGACGGTCCACCACCTAAATGCAGGTACAGCTCGTTCACGTTCATAGGAGCCCTTGTTTCTCGTGTCAGGGGAGGGAGCAAGCAGAGCCCCCTCAGGCCTGTGACCCACCTTTCTGGGTGTAGAGAAGCTGGTTGCCCACCACCCCAGATGACATATTGGCACAAAGGAATACAGACGTAGGAGGGACAGGGCAAGAGGTGGCAGACACCAGGGTAAGTGAAAAATGCTCTTTATTTATTGAGAGATCCTTTCCATGGGAATACCTCCTTGTGATGCACAGCTGCCATTCACTGAGTAACAGTTCATATCTTACAGCCCCACACTGTCTCTGTTACACAGAGCCCAGCACGGATATGGACTTTCCTCTGTATGGAGCCATTTCCATGAGGAAAGGAACCACAGGTGCTGAGAACAAACTTGAGCGGAAGCCTAGTTGTAAGTTATGAAGTATGAGATCTGGGCAATTCCCGTCCCCTCAGATGTACAAACAGTTAAAATTATACTTATCTTGATGATCTTAGTGAGCATTAAAGCATATAAAGAAATGAATGTCTGGGAAAGTCTATCGCTCTGCCAGAGACTGGGCTTGGCAGGCTGGCAGCTGACACACGGGGCAACACTTCCTGAGCTGGGACAGGGGTGTTTTTGTCCCAGAGGCACCTGGTCACGCAGGGCTGTGTCTTGGCTGCTGGCACAGAGATACAGGGCGGAGTCCGTCAGCTCCAAGGAGCTCAGGTTCAGCTCTGAGCAAAGATCACTGAACTGTTCTCCTGAGAATCGATCTGGTAAGTTTCCTTTCTCACTAACTTCCCTGTTGTAATATTGAATGAGGAATTGGGGACCCTGGCCCAGGGCCTGTTGGTACCAGTACACAGAGCGGAGTCCAGATTCAGGGGAACATCTCAGCGTCACTTGCTGTTTTCCTGATTTGATCCAGTACTTGGGGGTCTGGGTGACTTCAGAATCCATCAGGCCTGTAGGGGGAGACAAGGAATCTGTGGGCAGAGCACAGGGGAAGCCTCCTGCTTCAATCCTCATCACCGGGCTTCTGTCGCAGGGTGAAAAAACATCTCAGAAGCTCCCCGCTGTGTCCAGACTCACCTGCTCCCAGGAGGCAGAGAGTCACCCAGCAGAGGAGCCTGGAGCCCTTGGCAGCATCAGGAACCCAAGGCTGCTGCTGGCTGGGGGCGGGGCTCCTGGGGTGAGAGGTGTAAGTGCTGACCCTCCTGCTTCCCTGATTGGAGCGTTTGCCTATGACGTCACTGGTCTGTGTCTCTGCTGGCTGCTCTTGTCCCCTGGACCCCTCAGCATTACCCAGGGCTGGCTCCTCTATGCCCTTCCCTGTCCTGACAGCCGCTCAGCAAGTTTGGGTGTGAGGTGAGTTTCTTCCCCTGGTCCCATGTGCCCACAACATGCCTTGTTCTCCTCTGCCTGACCCTGCCTGACACTCAGACCCAAGACTCACCAACCACCCCAGCCCCTTCACCTCCTCCTCACATGCTGATCCAGAATACAACCGTGAACATCCTGAGGTTCCAGGCACGTCCCCAGTTCCCTGGGCAGGGAGGAGTCTGTGCTGGTTCCATATGTCTTGGAACAATTCAGGGAACTCAAACCTGTTCCCAGATGCAAGCATAATATAGCCAAGGTTCCCTTAAACTGCCCTCTCCAGAGAGATTCTCAACCCCTCCCAGTACACCCTACTTACCTTTAAACACAGTGCCTCCAAGTGGCCAAAGGTCCAGGGTCTCATGGATTTGCACCATCTGTTGAAAGCAAGGGTACAAAAATCCAGGACCCTGCACACACACACACACACACACACAGACACACACAGAGACACACACACAGACACACATGCACACACAGACACACACAAACACACACACAGTCACATACACACAGACACACACACACACACACTCACACACACAGACACACACTCACAGACACACACACACAGACACACACAAACACCACACACACACAGACACACACAGACACACACACAGAGACACACACAAACACACACAGACACACACAGAGAGACACACACACACACACAGACACACACACACATACACAGACACACACACACACGCGCGCTCACACACACAAACACACATCTGTTCTACTGCCTTCCTAGCCTGGCTGATAGGGTGTATCTTCAAATCCACTCTTAGCCTCTGAAGGCAGAAGACTTTATGATCCAAACTTTTCACTAAGAGAGAAATGATTGTAGCATCACTATAATGATGTAGTTATCTAAGATGGAAATATATAATCATTGAATAAATACTCTGAGCATCTCAAGTGAATCTGCCAGCAAACATGTGTTCCATAAGTACTTCTGATTAATCAGATGTATATATTTCCAGATTGTGTATTTAAATTGAGCATTATCAAATTCTAGATAAAACTTTTAATAGGAGTTTTAGAAACATGATCTCATCTATTTCTGCACTTATAAAATCTTGATATAATGGGGGTGATGTATGATATATTTTGACTTTGAGAAGATTTTGATGAGGGCGCCAGGTGGTGGCAACCTGGCCTTGGTTAGATGAATGCTAAGGAAAACAGGGCAGGTGGGGTGGTGGGAGAACACACAAAGATCATCTGTCCCCCTGAGATGAACTCCCATGAGTTTTTGGATGATTGGTGATTAACTGAAATTGATTTCTCTTTGATGATTCCATCAAGCTTGCTCAAAGCAGAGCACTTGGAGGGGCCACTTTAGAAGCCTCCCTGAGAAATGAGAAGGGACCTGAGGCAGATGAGGGAGGAGCCTGTGGCTATGGGAGAGAGGGCCAGGGAGCTGATGCAGAGAGGTGGGGAGAGGAATGTCCTGCCTGCCTGGGAAAGGTGGGCAAGAGAAGAGAGCATGTGAGAGTCAGGCTGGGGGAGACCCTTCCAGAGAGACATTGATGAAGTGCCTGAGGTAAATAGGCCTGAGGAGGGCCTATTTAAATCTAATTTACCAACATCCTTCCCTCCTAGAGGTCTCAGGCTCAGGTGATAACTAGGAGTCAGAGCTGGGGAAGCATCTTCCTGGTTCACAGGGAGGATGCAGCGGAAAGACAGAGACCGATGGTGGACCCATGGTCCTGAGGCGTGGGAGTGAGGTTGGGGCAGCGTTGTCCACACACCCAGGGTCACACTGCAGGCACGTGTCCCACAAAGGCCTAAGGTTTCTGGTGCTGGGAGCCAGCTCGTGGGCACCTAGTACATTTTGCACAGAGAGGAGGTGGCCGTGAAGCGCCGTGGAGTAACTGCTGGCACAGAAGTACACAGATGTCTGGTTGCGGATGGCAGACTTCAATGTCAGAGGGAAGTTCTCTTTGTTTGATCTGGAGACGCTGTAACCCTCGGGCACATCTCCCGGCTCGCTACTGGGCACACCAGCTGAGTAATAGATCAGCCTCAGCCCGTGTCCCAGGTCTTGTCGGTACCAGTACATGCGATCATGACCCAAATCCTGAGTACATTTCAGTGTCTTGCTGTGTCCTGTCCTGACGACCTGGAATCTGGGGTCCTGAGTGACACCCGCGTGGACCGCCCCTGTGGAGAAGGAGGACCGATGCTGCAGTCACAACGGAGATGCTTCATGCTGGCACCCCCAAGGGGACCCTGCCCCCAGGACTCACCTGCCTGCAGGAGACTGAAGACCACACAGCCCAGGAAGCAGGGGCTCATGGCAGGGGCGGGGAACCAGAGGCAGAGGGCCCTCTGGTCTGAGTGTGGATGAGAGGGGAGAGGGGCTCTCCAGGGAGTCCTTCTGAGATGTCACTGTCCCTGCCAGGCCCCAGAGCAGACCTGCCCCATAAGGCGGCCACGCCCTTCCCCCAGAGACTCAAATCAAAGATGAACCTCAGAGTGTCACTTCCTAGACTGGCTGAGAAGAAGTCCAGGGCCCCCAAGGAAGAGAAAGAAATCCAGAGCCCTAGAGAAGGTGAAAGGGATCCAGGACTCTCAAGGAGCAAAGAACAAACATTTTTTCTACATTGCTTTGGTTAGTCAATAGAGGGACCTATCTTGCTGGAGGACATGTTTCTCCTTACTAATCTAACTAATCATCTAACTAATCTTGTTATCTTAAGATATATTTTGTGTAAGTGTGTTTGGTGAGAACTTTCTATTGTCAGTTCTAATCTTGTTAATTTAAGATGTATATTGTGAATGGATCTGATAAACTATATAAGGCCTTGATAAGACTAGCAAGCGGTGGCACTCTCCCTCCCCCTTTGATGTCTATGTCAGAAGATTTCCTTGTCCCTTTTTATATGTTAAAAAAACTCAGCTACACAAAATCTCTTAATTGATCAAGACTGGTCCCTGGTCTTGAAGCTAAATCGTCTTCGGAAATCATGAATCCAACACCTTTTAATGGAAGCTATCAAACCTGAGTGAATAGTTCATAACAGGGAGACCCATTCAGCTCACGGACATAAGCCTTACAAGTTGTTGTAATCTGTCCGTGAAACTGATCAAATTTTTTGTATGTTCTAGTCCGGAGATAATTTTTCATTAACACATACGTTACATTTATTTATCTGCATATTTCTGTAGTTTTAAGTCTTGGGGAAATCCTTCTGGCTTCCTGTTGCCCCTTATGACTCATGTGTCCCAATAGGACTTCAAGGCCTATTTGCACTTTAATTGCCTGCAGTCCTGAGAATGTCCCTCCACCTATCATGTTTCTCCAGGTGTCTGATCCTACCCTTATCACAAGCTCATCAACATTGAGGAATTGTTTGGTCTGTTTCTTATCAATTCACTGGCATTTGGTCCACCAGCCAAAGGCAGGTACAGCTCCTTCAAGTTCACAGGAGCCCCTGCTTCCCAGGTCTGGGGAGGGAGCAAGCAGATACCCTCAGGCCTGTGACCCACCTTTCTGAATGGAGAGAAGCCTTTTGCCCAGCTCGGGTTACTTATTGTCACAAAGGAATGCAGACTTAGGAGGGACATGGAGGGAGATGCAGACTCCAGAATAAACAAAAACTGCTCTGTTTTTATTTGAGAGATTCCTCCATGGGAATACCTCCTTGTGAAGCAGGACCGCCATTCACTGAATGAAAGTTCATGTCTTAGAGCCCCAAATTCAATCTTGTTACACATAACCCCTATGCATATCTAATTTGTTCTGTAGGGAGACAGTTACATTCGTGGCAAGTCACCACAGGTGTTGAGAAGAGACTTGAGTCAGAGTCCTTGCAATAATTATGAAGTATGAGATCTGGGCAAATCATGTTCACTCAGATATATAAACAGTTAAAATACTACTTATCTTGCATGATCTTTGTGAGCATTAAAGTATATCAAGAAATGAACATCTGGGGAAGACTGTATACTCCACCAGAGACTGGGCTTGCCAGGCTGGCAGTCAACACACTCACCACCACTTCCTGAGCTGGGGCAGGAGTGTTTTTGTCCCAGAGGCACCTGATCATGCAGGGCGTTGTCTTGGCTACTGGCACATAGATAAAGGGTGGAATCCGTCAGCTCCAAGGAGCCCAAGTTCAGCTCCAAGCGAAAATCACTGTACTGTTCTCCTGAGAATCGATCTGATATGTTTCCTTTCTCATTAACTTCCCTGTTGTAATACTGAATGAGGAACTGGGGGCCCTGGCCCAGAGCCTGTTGGTACCAGTACACAAAGCGATGTCCAAATTCAGAGGAACATCTCAGCCTCACTTGCTGCTTTCTTGATTTGATCAGATATTTGGGGGTCTGGGTGAATTCAGAATCCACCAGGCCTGTTGGGGAGCACAAGAAAGCTGAGGGCAGAGCACAGGGAAGCCTCCTGCTGAAGCCCTCACCGACGGGCTTCTATCTCAGGGAGGCAAATACATCTCAGAAGCTCCCACACTGTGTCCAGGAGTCACCTGCTCCCAGGAAGCAGAGAGTCACACAGCAGAGGAGCCTGGCGCCTATGGCAGCATCAGGAACCCAAGACTGCTGCTGGCTGGGGGCGGGTCTCCTAGGGTAAGTGGAGTAAACTGCCCACCCTCCTGCTTCCCTGATTGGAGCATTTGCCTATGACGTCACAGCTGTGTGTTTCTGCAAGTTCCCTACCCACTGTACACCCTGCCAGGACCAAAGTTGAGCCCTCTATACCATTCCTTGCCCTTCACAGACCCTGAACAAGGGGTGGGTGTGAAGGGTGCACCATTCCCATGTCCCCATATGCCCACAACATAGCTTGTTGTCCTCTGCCTGGCCCTGCCTAACACTCAGCCAGGCACTCACCTGGCTGGGAATCACCAGGCAATCAGCTGACAATCACACAGCCCTCACCAGCCACCCCAACCCCTTCACCTCCACTTCCCTTGCAGCTCCAGGAGACCATCTCCTGGGCACATCCTGAGGATCCAGGCACATCCCCACTTTCCCTGGCAGTGAGGAGTCTGTGCTGGTCACATGTGTCCTGGAACCTCAGGATCTCAGGGATCTCAAACCTGCTTTCTCAGGCAGGCATGTAGCCAAGGTTCCTTAAAGCTGCCCTCCCCAGGGTGAATCTCCACCCCTCCCAAGTCCCCTGATTACCGTGGGCCCACAGCGCCTCCTAGTGGCCAAAGGTCCAGAGTCTCATAGATCTGTGCCTTCTGTCTAAAGCAGGAATGTAAACACCCCACACCCTGAATACACACACTCACACACACACACACACACACACACACACAGTTGTTCTACTGTCTTCCCAACCTGGCTGACTTCAGATTGGTCTTCAAATTCCCTCTTAGCCTCTGGAGGTAAAAGACTGTAGAAACCAACATTTCCATTAAGAAGAAAATAATTTCACTGGCAGTAGCATGCTGAGGTGGAATCACACAGACCTTCAATACAGACACTCTGATGAGCTCAGGGGAATACAGCCTGGGACACTGCATTCCTTAGATCCCTCTGATTAGTCAGATCCACATATTTCTTGATTTTATACATTAATTAAATATCACTAATTCTAGGTAATGGATTTATATACAGAGATTATATATTAACCCATTGATTATTAAAGTTATAAGACTTTGAAATTAAAAAAGCCAACCGTGCACTGTATTTAAGGTAGATGCAGCTGGGCGTGATAGGAGACTGCACACTCCGTGTCACACCACAGGCATGTGGCCCTGGGCTCTGAGGCTCCGCGTGCGAGAAGCCTGCAAGGGGCTCTCCTACTTCCAGGTCGCAGGGCTTCCCTCATCTTTTTGCACAGACTGGAGGTAGCCGTGCAGCGCCGTGGAGTAACTGCTGGCGCAGAAGTACACAGATGTCTAGGAGCCGTTGGCAGACTCCAGCGTGAGAGGGAATTTCTGTGTGTTTGGTCTGGAGACAATGTACCTGTCAGTCATGTCTCCTTTCTCCGTGGCAGGAGGGATAACTGAGTAATGGATTAGCCTCAGCCCGTGTTCCGGGTCTTGTCGGTACCAGTACATATAGCTATAGCTCAGATCCTGAGTACAGTTAAGTGTGACGCTCTGTCCTGTCCTCACGACCTGGAATCTGGGGTCCTGGGTGACACCAGCGTGGACCGCCCCTGTGGAGAAGGAGGACCGATGCTGCAGTCACAGTGGACATGCTCAGTGCTGGCACCCCCAAGGGGACCCTGCCCCCAGGACTCACCTGCCTGCAGGAGACAGAAGACCACACAGCCCAGGAGGCAGGGGCTCGTGTCGGGGGCGGGGCAGTTGGAGGGCCCTCTGGTCTGAGTGTGGATGAGAGGGGAGAGGGGCTCTCCAGGGAGTCCTTCTGAGATGTCCCTGTCCCTGCCAGGCCCCAGAGCCAACCTGTCACTAAAGGGGCCATGCCCCCTCCTCCAGAGCCTCAAATCAGAAATGATCCTAAGTGAACAGTTCACATATGACCAACCTAGACAGCATATTAAAAAGCAGAGACATTTACTTTGCCAACAAATGTCCATCTGGTTAAAGCTATGGTTTTTCCAGTAGTCACGTATGGATGTGAGAGTTGGACTATAAAGAAAGCTGAGCACCAAAGAATTGATGCTTTTGAACTGTGGTGTTGGAGAAGACTCTTGAGAGTCCCTTGGACTGGAAGGAGATACAAGCAGTCCATCATAAAGGAAGTCAGTCCTGAATATTCATTGGAAGGACTGATGCTGAAGCTGAAACTCCAATACTTTGGCCACCTGATGTGAAGAACTGACTCATTTGAAGAAACCCTGATGCTGGGCAAGATTGAAAGCAGGAGGAGAAGGGGACGACAGAGGATGAGATGGTTGGATGGCATTGCCGACGTGATGGGTATATGTTTGCATAACCTCCAGGAGTTGGTGATGCACAGGAAAGCCTGGCATTCTGCAATCAGGGGGTCGCAAAGAGTCGGACACGACCTAGCAACTGAACGAACTGAACAGGTCACAACAGGGAGACCCATCCAGCTCAATGAACATAAGCCTTACAAGTTCTTGTAAACTTTCCATAAAACTGTTCACAACTTTAGGTACATTTTATCCCAGAAATAGCTGTTCATTAATACATACATTCATTTTCTTTATCTACATATTTCTGTGGTTTTGAATCTCAGGGAAATTCCTCAGGGCTTCCTGCTGCCCTTTAGGACTCACGTGTCCCGAGTAATCCCTCATGTTTCTACTTTCTTTAGTTGACAACAGTCTTGTTCATGTCCTTCCACCCACAATGATTTTGGATCTGTTTCCCCAACCTTAGAGCCGGCTCATCAACACTTGAGGAATCCTTGGGCTCCTTTGCTTATTAATTCACGACTGACAGGGTGCCTGTCAAACGCAGGCTCACGCCGTCATGCTCACCTGAGCACGTCTTCTGGTGTCTGAGGGGTGGGGGGGCAGCAGGCCGAACCACCTCAGGCCTGTGCCCACCTTGCTTGGAGGAGAGAAGCTGGCTGCCCAGCACCACGGATGACACGTTGGCACAAAGGCGTCCAGACGTGGAGGGATGTCGGGAGAGATGGCTGACCCCGGGCAAAGGAGAAAAGCTCCGATTCTACGTGAGACATTCATTGCATGGGAGTACTTCCTTGTGAAGCGTGGCAGCCATTCAGTAACTGACATCCTAGACCCTAGACTATCACGGTGCACAGACCTCACATTTAGAAGGACCCTGTACTAGCTGCTATGCTCTGCTGCTGTGATTTCCAACTTCTCAGTAATTTCTGAACCGGAATATCATGCACCTGGTCATGAGTAGGTGACCGTGGTGATCTCCTGATATGCTGGTCTCAGGTCTTGGGTCTGAGGGACTAACCATTCCTGGGGCCTCAGAGACAAAAACACAGAAACTAAAGTCAGAAGCAAGGAATGAGCCCGATGTTGTAGCCACAAAAACAAGCCTTGAATTGGGGCCTGGCAAGGCCATGGGATCCACACCTGTGCTCAGAGTGTCACTGGCCCAAGAGACAGTGGGACCCACAACACAGGAGACTAGTGCCCAGGCCAGGCCGCTGCAGAAAGGGGAACTTTTCAACTCAACTCTTGTGACTTGTAGCTGGGGTCAAATCAAAGGCAGGCTTCTCCTGACATGAGATGATCTCTCACCCTAGTTGCTGCTTCTGGTTGCCTGCTCAGTCCCAGCACCAGTGTGGGCACAGGAAGCCTTGTTGTGTGTGTTTCACATGGGACCTTAAAGGAATTTCCTAAATGAGGACTTCCTGTCAAAAGAGCACCATAAAATCATTTCAGGCAATGTGTGCATGAGAAAAGAAATTTATGAAAGCGCATAAGTAATTAAAAACAAAACAAAAAAAAGCTTATACCGGCAGGGAAGATCTTTGGATGGTCATTTTCCAAACCATCCATCTCCAGATAGGATAGTCCCTGACATGGATATGGTGCTCACATGCTTTCAAGAAAGTCCTTATCCATAATCCTTTCCAGGAGTAATGTTTTAAATATTTAGCTCTGGGCTAAAGAGGACTTTAAAACAGAATGACAGCAACAGAAATCATACTGTTCACTGTCAGGGAAAGAGACAGGCCTGGGAAGGGGGCCTGAGAGAACTTCTAGTGATGAAATGTTCTCAGTCTTTATAGACGAATGATCCAGGGGCACATACAGATGGATTGATCAAAACCATTCTTTGGTTCACTGTACAGTTTGTAATGTTATTGTATATACAGAGGATCCCTCGAAACACACTTTTTTGAACTTCCTGGGTCCAGTTTTGTGTGGAATTTTTAATAGATGCTAACTACAGACCTTGTTGTTCATTGGAAAAGAATCTCCCTGCAATGGGAGAGACCTGGGTTGGATCCCTGGGTGGGGAAGATCTGCCGGAAGGGGAAAAGTCTACCCACTCCAGTATTCTGGCCTGGAGAATTTCATGGACTGTATGGGGGTCACAAAGAGTCAGACACAACTGAGTAACTTTCACTGTCACTTTTCACAGTACTACACAATTGTGTCTGGTTGAATCTGCTGTTCTGGAATCATAAATACAGCAGGTTGACTGAATTTTAAAGAAACTTTTACATCAGGGATAGAGCTGGGTCAGGGCTCCCAAACTTCACATTATTCAAATGTTTACTATAATCCATATGCCAATAAAGTTGACGTAAAAACGCCTGAGGGTAAGTTACATGCTCTGTTTATCTCATGTAGTGAACCAGCAAGCACAATTACTTTCATTCCTGTGACATCTGAAGACCTCAAGTATAGGGCTTGAAGTCACACTGTGTCCATATCTACTTTAGTACCTAGGAAGCACTAGAGGAGGCTGTCAGAGATTAGCAAAAGGCTCAAGAAATCCAGAGTCCTGTTACCTGTCAGGGACTTCATGCGACTAAATTCTTGTGAAACCCTGGAAGACGGTGTCCTGACTAATAAAATATGTCAACTAGACTCTGCCATGGATATTTAGCTTTATTTTTCTGGGTGCTCCTAAAAGGGGTAGTTTTCGAAAAGGTAATATGTTAATAGGTAAATTTTAATAATAGATTAGATTAGCATTTTAATTTGTAAAGCAGATGACCCTCCATAATGTAGGTGGGCTTCATGAAACCAGGAGAAGAGATGAATAGACAAACGATCACTGATCCTCTCCCAAGTAAGAGATAATTGTCAGTTCATGGCCTTCACACTGGGCCACTAGTTCTGCTTTTGAACTTAAACATCAGTTCCCCCGCAGTCTCTAGTAGCACCAGACCAGCCTGCAGCTTTTGCACTTACCAGCCTTAACAACTGTGTGAGCCAATTGCTTTAAAACATGTGTGTGTATGTATTTGTGTGTGTGTGTCTATTATTTATTCTTGTGGGGGACAGTTTTGGGGGGGCAAAGATCACAAGAGATGAAGACAGACTTGAATCAAATACCTTGCTCTGAAAGGAATGAAATATGAGACGTGGGCAAGTCAGTTCCACTCAGATGTATAAACAGGGAAAATAATAGTTACCTAGGATGACCTTTGGGACCACTAAAACACAGCAGAAGAAGAATGTCTGGGAGAGACTATCGGATCTATCTAGGCCTGGAAGGCAGGCAGTCACCCTCACCACACTTCCTGAGCTGGGGTAGGAGAGTTTTTGTGCCAGAGGCACCTGATCATGCAGGGCTGTGTCTGGGCTGCTGGCACAGAGATACACGGCCGAGTCCGTCAGCTCCAAGGCGCTCAAGTTCAGCTCAGAGCGAGAGTCACTGAACTGTTTTGCTGAGAATCGATCCGGGAGCTGTACTTCTCCCCTCACTTCCTGCCTGTAATACTCAATGAGGAACAGGGGGCCCTGGCCCAGGGCCTGTTGGTACCAGTACACAGAGAGGTGTCCAGAGACAGGGGAGCATCCCAGGGTCACTCGCTGTCCTCTTGCTTTAATCAGGTATCTTGGGATTTGTGTGACTCCAGCATCCACAAGGCCTGTGGGGGAAGAAGATGGGGCTGAGAAACACCGCAGGAGAGAAGCCGATGGTGCCTTGGTTTCAGGCAGTCAGCCTAGGAACACAGATTCTCTCCTGTGCCAAGGACCCACCTGCTGCCAGGAGACAAAGAGCCACACAGCAGACGGGGCTGCAGCCCATGGCAGGAGGGGCAGAGCTGTCTGTGTCTCCTTGCTCGGAGCTCTGCTTCTCTGAGAGCTGGGGTTCTGGGCCTCCTTCCCCTGATTGGAGGTGAGGCAGGGACATCACTGCTCTGATGTCATTGCCTCTGCTGGTTCCCAGGAATCTGACCTCTCATTCCAGGTCAGCTGATCTACGAACGCTGCTCTGTCCTGCAGTCTCTTAGATGATGTGTGAGCTGGACTGCTGCTCTGGGCGAGGCTGGGTTTATGCCCGACGCCCTTCCCTATGTCTCCTTTGCTTCTCTCTTCAGGCTGATGTTTCCCTTTTCTGTTTCTTTCCTACCAAATCCCAGCTCCATACCCTTCACTTTTTCTGCAACCTCAGAGGCTCCTTCAGCATTGCAGAGTTGAAGTTCATGGCTCCCAGCTGGGACAGCAAGCTTTCAAATTAGTGCCTATGCTAGTCAGGCTTCTAGAGATAAAAACCCCAAATGAAGCTTTCTCTTAACCCTCTTGGTCCCAGGCACTAGCACTGTCCCCTTGCTCTGCCCAGAATCTTCTGGAGTTTGGCAGTTCCACAGCTTCCCCATGTGGTCTATGTGTGGAAACCAAGATTGCCTGCCCAGGTTTTATAGTCATGGGATGTGTTCATATCAGAAAATATTTCACAGTTTGCCTATCGCACTGTTTTTCTTTTATTTTTCAAAAGAACACACACACAATTCGAAACACAAAGACCCACAGCAGCCTGCCATAGCTGGTTTATAATTTTGTATTTCACAAGAAAAGAAATGTGCTCATGCAGGAAATATTTAATACTTTGACTTTTAGAAGATTGTGATGAAAGAGATGCTACAAACTTGGGTTAGTTTTTGTTGGTGGTGGTGCTGTTCAATTGCTAACTCGAGTCCATCTCTTTGTGACCTCATGCATCGCAGCGCACCAAGCTCCCCTGTTCTTCACAATCTCCCAGAGGTTGCCCAAATTCATGTCTGTAGAGTCAGAGATGCTATCTAACCACCGCTTTCTCGGCCACCACCTTCTTGTCTTGCTTTCAGTCTTTTCCAGCATCAGGGTCTAGGCTATTTAGATGCTAAAGACAGGCAGTGGTGGAGAATACAGACACACACAGCTTGTCTCTCCTTCTCCTGAGGGACTAGCAAGGAATTTTGGATGATTAATAATTAGCTGAGGTTTCATTCTCTTTGAGGACCCCAGAGAGCCTACTCAAACACGACCACTTAGGGATCATTATAAGGTTCCCTGGGTGATAGGCAAGGACATGACCCAGATGAGGGAGGAGCAGCTAGGCTGAAGTAGAGAAGGGTGGGTACAAGGGCCAGGAAGATGGGAGAAGAAAGACCCCACGTCTGGGTAAGTTGGACAAGAGCAGAGAACACACAAGGGCCAGCCTAGCGGATAACCTTCCACAGCGACAGGCATGTGGTGCCCGGGGAGAGACAAGAGGGTCTAGATGTACCTGATTTCCCAAACCCTTCCCTCCTGGAGGCCTCATGTTCAGACTGATACTAGGAGTCAGAGCTGGTAGCATGTTACGTTCACCTGGCAGCTACGGTGAAAAGACAGAGAGTGAAAGTGGACACATGATCACGAGGCCCTGTTGTCAGGTCTGTGCCAGCCAAGATCAAAACTGCAGGCTATGCTGCCAGTGTGTCTGTGGGCTGCGAGGCTCCAGGTGCTAGGAGCCTGCAAAGGGCTCCTCAAGTTTCAGGCTGCAGGGCCTTTTTGCACAGAGAGGAGGTGGCCGTGCAGCGCCGTGGAGTCACTGCTGGCGCAGAAGTACACAGATGTCTGGGAGCGGTTGGCAGAATTCAGCGTGAGAGGGAAGTTCTCTGTGCTTGGTCTGGAGACGCTGTACCCGTCGGGCACATCTCCTTTCACCATGGAGGGAGCCACAGCTGAGTAATGAATCAGCCTCAGCCCGTGTCCCGGGTCTTGTCGGTACCAGCACATATAGTTATGACCCAGATCCTGAGTACAATTAAGTGTGGCACTCTGTCCTGTCCTCACGACCTGGAATCTGGGGTCCTGAGTGACACCAGCGTGGACCGCCCCTGTGGAGAAGGAGGACAGATGCTGCAGTCACAGAGGACATGCTCAGTGCTGACACCCCCAGGGGACCCTGCCCCCCAGGACTCACCTGCCTGCAGAAGACAGAAGACCACACAGCCCAGGAGGCAGGGGCCCATGGCGGGGGCGGGGCAGGCAGAGGGCCCTCTGGTCTGAGTGTGGATGAGAGGGGAGAGGGGCTCTCCAGGGAGTCCTTCTGATATGTCCCTGTCCCTGCCAGGCCCCAGAGCCAACCTGTCACTCAGGGGGCCACGCCCCTTCCCCCAGAGGCTCAAATCAGAAATGATCCTAAGTGAACTGTTCTCAACAGGGAGATCAATCCAGATCAATGGACATAAGCCTGACAAGTAGATGTAAATTTTCTGTCAAACTAATTAAATTTTGTGTGTGTTCTAGTCCAGAGATAATTCTTCATTAATACATTTATTACTTTTATTTATCTGCATATTTCTGTAGCGTTAAATCTTGTGGAAATCCTTCTGGCTTCCTGTTGACTTTGTGACTGATGTGACCCAGTAGGACTTCAAGGTTCCATTTCTGCATAATTGACCACAGTCCTGAGATTGTCCCTTCACCTACCATGTTTCTCCAGGAATCTGCTCCCAACCTCATTGCAGGCTCATCAACATTTGAGGAATTGTTTGGTCTATTTCTAATCAATTCACTGACAGACGGTCCACCAGCTAAATGCAGGTACACCTCAATCATGTTCACAGGAGTCCGAGTTTCCCGTGTCAGGGGAGGGAGCAAGCAGAGCCCCCTCAGGCCTGTGACCCACCTTTCTGGGTGTAGAGAAGCTGGTTGCCCACCACCCCAGATGACACATTGGCACAAAGGAATACAGACGTAGGAGGGACACGGCAAGAGGTGGCAGACTCCAGGGTAACTGAGTGTTTATGTCTTTATTTATTGAGAGGTTCTTTCCATGGGAATACCTCCTTGTGATGCACAGCTGCATTCATTGAGTAACAGTTCATATCTTACAGCCCCACACTGTCTCTGTTACACAGAGCCCAGCACGGATATGGAATTTGCTCTGTATGGAGCCATTTCCATGAGGAAAGGAACCACAGGTGCTGAGAACAAACTTGAGCGGAAGCCTAGTTGTAAGTTATGAAGTATGAGATCTGGGCAATTCCCGTCCCCTCAGATGTACAAGCAGTTAAAATAATACTTATCTTGATGATCTTAGTGAGCATTAAAGCATATAAAGAAATGAACGTCTGGGAAAGTCTATCGCTCTACCAGAGACTGGGCTTGGCAGGCTGGCAGCTGACACACGGGGCAACACTTCCTGAGCTGGGGCAGGGGTGTTTTTGTCCCAGAGGCACCTGATCATGCACGGCTGTGTCTTGGCTGCTGGCACAGAGATACAGGGCTGAGTCCGTCAGCTCCTAGGAGATCAAGTTCAGCTCTGAGCAAAGATCACTGAACTGTTCTCCTGAGAATCGATCTGGTATGTTTCCTTTCTCACTAACTTCCCTGTTGTAATACTGAATGAGGAATTGGGGGCCCTGGCCAGGGCCTGTTGGTACCAGTACACAGAGAGGTATCCAGATTCAGGCGAACATCTCAGTGTCACTTGCTGTTTTCCTGATTTGATCCGGTACTTGGGTGTCTGGGTGACTTCAGAATCTACCAGGCCTGTTGGGGGAGACAAGGAATCTGTGGGCAGAGCACAGGGGAAGCCTCCTGCTTCAATCCTCATCACCGGGCTTCTGTCGCAGGGTGACAGAACATCTCAGAAGCTCCCCGCTGTGTCCAGACTCACCTGCTCCCAGGAGGCAGAGTCACCCAACAGAGGAGCCTGGAGCCCTTGGCAGCATCAGGAACCCAAGGCTGCTGCTGGCTGGGGGCGGGGCTCCTGGGGTGAGAGGTGTAAGTGCTGACCCTCCTGCTTCCCTGATTGGAGCGTTTGCCTATGACGTCACTGGTCTGTGTCTCTGCAGGCTGCCCTTGTCCACTGGACCCGTTGGCAGGACCCAGGGCTGGCTCCTCTATGCCATCCCTTATCCTGACAGCCCCTCAGCAAGTTTGGCTGTGAGGTGAGTTCCTTCCCCTGGTCCCATGTGCCCACAACATGTCTTGTTCTGCTCTGCCTGACCCTGCCTGACACTCAGCCCCAAGACCTCACCAACCACCCCAACCCCTTCACCTCCTCCTCACATGCTGATCCAGGATACAACCCCCTGTGAACATCCTGAGGTTCCAGGCACGTCTCCAGTTCCCTGGGCAGGGAGGAGTCTGTGCTGGTTCCATATGTCTTGGGACAATTCAGGGAACTCAAACCTGTTCCCAGATGCAAGCATAATATAGCCAAGGTTCCCTTAAACTGCCCTCTCCAGAGAGATTCTCAACCCCTCCCAATACACCCTACTTACCTTGGAAACACAGTGCCTCCAAGTGGCCAAAGTTCCAGGGTCTCATGGATTTGCACCATCTGTTTAAAGCAAGGGTACAAAAATCCAGGACCCTGCACACACACACACACACACACACACAGACACAGACACACACACACACAGACAGACAGACACACACACACACAGACACACACACACTCACAAACAGACACACACAACAGACACACACACACTCACACACAGACACACACAGACACAGACACACACACTCACACACAGACACACACAAACTCACACACACACACACACACACCTACACAATACACACACACACTCACACACAAACACAGACACACACACACAGTCACACAGACGCACACACACACACTCACACACCCACACACACACACAGACACACACACACAGACACACAGACACAGACACACACACACAGACAGACAGACAGCCACACACACACACACAGACACACACACACACACACCACAGACACACAGACAGACACACAGACACACAGACAGACAGACAGCCACACACACACACACAGACACACACACACACACACACACACCACAGACACACGGACAGACACACAGACACACAGACAGACACACAGACACACACACACACAGACACACAGACAGACACACACACGCACACACACACACAGACACATACACACGCACACCTGTTCTACTGCCTTCCTAGCCTGGCTGATAGGGTTTATCTTCAAATCCACTCTTAGCCTCTGGAGGCAGAAGACTTTATGATCCAAACTTTTTACTGAGAGAGAAATGATTGCGGCACCACTACAATGATGTAGTTATCTAAGATGGAAATATATAATCATAGAATAAATACTCTGAGGATCTCAAGTGAATCAGCAAAAATGTGTTCCATAAGTACTTCTGATTAATCAGATGTATATATTTCCAGATTGTGTATTTAAATTGAGCATTATCAAATTCTAGATAAAATTTTTATAAAGAAGTTTTAGAAACATGAGCTCATCTATTTCTGCACTTATAAAATCTTGATAAAATGGTGGTGATGTATGGTATATTTTGACTTTAAGAAGATTTTGATGAGGGCGCCAGGTGATGGCAAACTGGCCTTGGTTAGACGAGATGCGAAGGAAATCAGGGTGGGCGGGGTGGTGGGAGAACACGCAAAGATCATCTGTCCCCCTGAGATGAACTCCCATGAGTTTTTGGATGATTGATGATTAACTGAAGTTGATTTCTCTTTGATGATTCCATCGAGCTTGCTCAAAGCAGAGCACGTGGGGGGGCTACTTTAAAGGCCTCCCTGCGAAATGAGAAGGGACCTGAGGCAGATGAGGGAGGAGCCTGTGGCTATGGGAGAGAGGGCCAGGGAGCTGATGCAGAGAGGTGGGGAGAGGAATGTCCTTCCTGCCTGGGAAAGGTGGGCAAGAGAAGAGAGCATGTGAGAGTCAGGCTGGGGGAGACCCTTCCAGAGAGACATTGATGAAGTGCCTGAGGTAAGACAGGAGGGCCTATTTAAATCTAATATACCAACATCCTTCCCTCCAAGAGGTCTCAGGCTCAGGTGATGACTAGGAGTCAGAGCTGGGGAAGCATCTTCCTGGTTCACAGGGAGGATGCAGCGGAAAGACAGAGACAGATGGTGGACACATGGCCCCGAGGCCTGGGAGTAAGGCTGGGGCAGCATTGTCCACACACCCAGGGTCACACTGCAGGCACGTGGCCCACAAAGGCCTAAGGTTTCTGGTGCTGGGAGCCTGATCGTGGGCACCTAGTACTTTTTGCACAGGGAGGAGGTGGCCGTGAAGCGCCGTGGAGTAACTGCTGGCACAGAAGTACACAGATGTCTGGTTGCGAATGGCAGACTTCAATGTCAGAGGGAAGTTCTCTTTGTTTGATCTGGAGACCCTGTAACCCTCGGGCACATCTCCTGGCTCGCTACTGGGCGCAGCAGCTGAGTAATAAATCAGCCTCAGCCCGTGTCCCGGGTCTTTTCGGTACCAGTACATAAAATCATGGTTCAGATCCTGAGTACATTTCAGTGTCGCCCTCTGTCCTGTCCTCATGACCTGGAATCTGGGGTCCTGAGTGACACCAGCGTGGACCGCCCCTGTGGAGAAGGAGGACCGATGCTGCAGTCACAACAGAGATGCTTCATGCTGGCACCCCCGAAGGGGACCCTGCCCCCAGGACTCACCTGCCTGCAGGAGACAGAAGACCACACAGCCCAGAAGGCAGGGGCTCATGGTGGGTGCGGGGCAGGCAGAGGGCCCTCTGGTCTGAGTGTGGATGAGAGGGGAGAGGGGCTCTCCAGGGAGTCCTTCTGAGATGTCTCTGTCCCTGCCAGGCCCCAGAGCCAACCTGTCACTAAGGGACCACGCCCCTTCCCCCAGAGACTCAAATCAGAAATGAACCTGAGAGAACTGTTCACAACAGGGAGATCCATCCAGATCAATAGGCATAAGGCTTACAAGTTGTTGTAATATTTCTCTAAGCAGTTTGCAACTTGATGTACTTTTTCTAGAGATAATTCTTCATTCACATGTATATTACTTTTACCTGCATATTTCTGTAGTGTTGAATCTGAGGAAAATCTTTTGGCTTCCTACAGCCCTTTACGACTCATGAATCCCAAATACACCTTCAGGTGTCTAAGTAAGTGTTAGTTGATCAATCATGTCTGACTCTTTGCGACCCCATGGACTGTATGTAACCCACCAGGCTCTTCTGTCCATGGGATTCTCCACACAATAATATTGCAGTGGGTTTCCATTTCTTCCTCCAGGGATCTTCCAAACTCAGGGATCAAACCCAAGTCTCTTACATCTCCACATTGGCAGGCAGGATCATTACCACTAGCGCCACCTGGGAAAGTGTCTGTTTCTGCTTTCGTTAATTAACCACAGTCCTTTGGTGTCCTTCTACCTGCCATGATTCTTTTGGCATCTGGTTCCCCAACCGTAGGTCAGAATTATCCCCACTTGAGGAATCCTTTGGCTCTATTTCTTATCTATTCACCAACAGACGGGTCACCTGCCAGATGCATCTACATTCCCACCCTGTTCCCTGGACACAGTGCTTGCAGTTTCTGAAGTGGGAGGGGCAACAGCAAGCAGAACCACCTCAAGCTTGGGACTCGCCTTTCTTTTTGGAGAGAAGCCAGTTGCCCAGCACCACAGATGACGTGGGCTTCTCTCAGATTGTGAGAGTGGGAAGGAACCTGCCTGCCAGTGCAGGAGACGTAAGACATGCAGTTTTTATCCCTGGGTTGGGAAGATCTCCTGAAGGAGGACGTGGCTACCCACTCCACTAGTCTTGCCTGGAGAATCCCATGGACAGAGGAACCTGACTCGCTACAGTCCGTGGGGTCACAAAGAGTCGAACACGACTGACGTGACTGAGCCCTCACACACTCACAAGCGGATGACATGTTGGCACAAAGGAACTTGTATGTGGGAGGGATGCAGGGAGAGGTGGCCGACTCCAGGTTGAATGAAAAGGGCTCTGATTTTACGTGAGATGTGCATTCCATGGGAATGCTTCCTTGGGAAGCGGGGATTGCATTAATTGAGTAACAAATATCATAGAGCTCCTCAAAGCCTTATCTTGTTGTGCATCATTCCACACAGCAGGACCCCACACATGCTGCAGAGCTCTGCTCTCTGCAGATTCTCATGGTATTGGAAAGCAGGGACCCTAAAAATGATGTAGCTATTCCTGGTTACAAGACTGTGGACCTGCGGTGACCTCCTGATGTGCTGGTTTCCCCGGAGCATGACCACACGTCACAGGTCTGTGTGACGCATCATTCCTGGCAGAGGTCAGTTGGGGGCATGGTGAGGACCACAAATGATAAGGTCAGACTCGAGTAGGATTCCTTGCTCTAACAGTTAAGAAATATGAGATCTGGGCAGGTCACTTTCCCTAAGATAAATGAGCAGATAAAATAAAACATACCTTGCAAAATCTTTGTGAGCATTGAGACATACCAGGAAAGAATGTCTGGGAAAGGCTGTCCACTCTACCAGCACCTGGGTCCCGCTGGCTGGCAGTTCACGCCCCACAACCACTTCCTGAGCTGGGGCAGGAGTGTTTTTGTACCAGAGGCACCTGATCATGCAGGGCTGTGTCTTTGCTGCTGGCACAGAGATACACGGCTGAGTCTGTCAGCTCCAAGGAGCTCATGTTCATCTGCGAGCGAGAGTCACTGAACTGTTCACCTAAGAATTGATCTGGCAGGTTTCCTTTTTCATTCACTCCC